>NW_008678843.1:28217-83046 GCF_000695815.1 Acanthisitta chloris
TTTGACTAGAGCACAAATCCATTCAGGAGCAGCTGAGGGAGCTGGTAGGGCTCAGCCTGAAGAAATGGAGGCTCAGAGGGAACCTTCTCAATGACAAGGTGGTAATGGGTCACAGGTTGGACTCAGTGATCTTGGAGGTCTTTTCCAGGCTGTGATTTTGTGATTCCTCACCCCTGCTTCCCCCTCAGCTACAGGCCACCAGGCTGAGCTGCCCTTGCACTGGTCCCAGATAGCAGCTGGGACTGGAAAGGGACCAATTTCCATAACAAAAACTTTCTAGGAGAACAGGTTTCCTCCCAATAGCAAAGACATCCAGATGGAAGCAAGTACACAGGACCCTCAAACTTCTGTCCTTGTTGTATTACAGGGTTGCACATCCCTGCTTTGGTGTTTTCCATTAGGTCTCATGCCCAACAAAAATCAACACCTTTTTGCCCTTAAGGTGGGAAACAGTGAGGCTGTTGCTGGCTGGGAATGCAACATGGAGTGTGCCATGTGAGTGAGCACAGCAAAGGAACAACAATGTGAAAAATGGTAAACCCCAAAAGGTACTGAATGAAGGTGTTCAAGTTCAGGAGCACAGCTGGGAGTGGGAGCTGCTTCAGAAAACCAGTGTTGGATAACTGGAATGAAAATCTGGAAACTGCAGATTTGGGGCAACAAATCTCAAGTTCAGTAAGAGATCAGGGTTTCTGTAAAGCACTGTGATTCCTCCACTTAAGGATAATAATCTGCATTGTTCTTGGAAAGCAGGATGTCAGCAGCACAAACCAAGTAATAGACCTTTCCAGACAGCAAGAGGATAATGGCTCCCAAGACAAAAGGAATATTTTATTTATCATAAAATCCTCTTGAGATCAGGCAGTCACCTGGTGTTTAATGCAGACAATACAGACCCAAAGGAATTTTGTCTGAGTGTGACAGGGAGTGGGAAAGGTTTTTGTCTCATGAAAATTCATTGGAAATTACATTAGTGCTGCCGGGAAGGCAATAGCATCCAGCAGGAGTGGATGCACTGCCTCATCCATATGGATCCCATTTGCTAAAGTCTCGCTCAGTACCCTGCTAATGGTCCTACCCAAACAGCCACGGTCCATCGAGGAGTTAGTGACCCAGGGAGCAGTCACATGTGGCCAGAGCAGTGCTGAGCACCCCCACAGTTGTGTGATGGATGAGTGACAATGGAGGAGCCTGTGGCAGCTCCTTTTGCCGCCAGCACTTATACCTTGCTCCTGACAATGAGGACACATGGTCTCCTGTGGACATCCTAGTGTTTGGCAGTAGGGACAATGGATAGGGTTGTACTCTCCTCGGAAAAACCCGTAAGAGCTCTGCAGACTAAAATGCCAAGGGGCTTCTCCTTGAATGTGCCTGGTGGGACAGCAGGAGTCCCAGCAGCTGAAGGGACATTGGAATCCCATACTGCCTGCTCTTCTCTGCCAGCATTGGCTTCAATAAACAGCACCTTAATCCATGATGAAGTCTGGGCGTCTTCCCCAGCACCACCCCAAGCAAACGCCCTCACGAAAGCATCCCAGGGCCTTGCAGTTGCTAGCATAGGGTGAGGGAGCAGATAATCAATACGAATAAATCAGTGTTGGAAAAGCAGTGTGTACACACTGGACTCATTTCATAGACCAACAATTTTCATTTTTAAGATGTTATAGTGTTTGATTTGGTGTATTTTCAGGGAAACAGATGGGAAGGTGGGAGCCTCCTCAGGGGCTGCAGAGCCTGGAGAACACAGCCTTTCCTTCTTCCCTCCTGTGGTTCATGGCTGCTGCTCACTGTGCTCTGCCTCCCCTGTTTGCTGTGACCCACACGGTTCCTGTGCTCCTGAGCCAAGCATGCTCCTGGCATTCTAGTGGCACTGCTGGCGGCACAGAACTGCCATACATCACTGGGCACCACACAGCCAAGCAGCATGGAAAAGAGAAATCTTCCCAGCTTGCAGGTCTCTCTGAAAGTATAGTTAGGGTCAATGTCCTTTCAAATCGCTCAGCACCTTCTTTCAACCCAGCCCTTTCTGAGCTCCAGTCGCTAGCGGAGGTGAAGAGCTTCCCTTTCTTTTCAGGAAGGAGCCCCAGACAAAGCCTGCAGACACACATTAAACTGCAATTCATCCCCATCAGGATGGAGGTTATTCTGCACCGAGATAAGGGATTCAAGAACATTCCTATTCTTCTTATTTGTTGGGGTTTTTTACCCTGCATTTCTTCACAAAACACTTGTTTACACCTGACTTTGCTGATCAGATACAGGAAACAATAATCTATTATTAACCAATTCATCTAAACTGCTGTTTGCACATTGTGCCTAATCACTGCCTTTTTGCCTACCCTAAAAGAAATCCAAACACTATCTGTGTACTTAAAGCACAGGACAGGCAGCATTGCCATCCCACACTGTCACTGGTGACCACTGCTGACTGCTTGGGATTGGCAGTGGCTCCTTCCCTGACCTCAGTGCTGGGAAAGCAGCAGGACTGGTACATGTGACCTTGGTGCCAGGCTTAGTGTCACTGCTGGTGTCCCCCATTTCTCTCACCTTGTGCATCCCTCTTTGTGTCACCCACAGAAGGGTCACTTGCCTTTTCTCATCTTTCCACTGGGACATGGTGCCAATGAGCAATAGGGGCACGAAATCAGCCTTTTAAAGGTAATTGTTGTTTCCTCTCAAGGGTGTGAGCATGTGTAAGAAGAGAGGACATTCACCAAAGCTGTGGGAACCTCTCCCCACCTCACTGTCCCCTAGGGAGCTTTGTTTTCCCTGTTTCTTAAAGTAAAAAAAATAATAATTGTATATTCTACTATATGAAATCAGCACATATATATTTTATATAAAGGAAGACAAAAAAATCAAGGGGCTTCATTGCAGATGTCTAGTAAAACCAATCACTAAGTTAATGCCCCCCAACATGCAGGGATTGACAGTGATAAGCACCAGCATCATCTGATTTCTTGATAAGCAAGGCCAATCGACTTGAGGCCCTCAAAGCAGTGGGGTTGCCCAGCTATGCAGCAGCTGGAAGAAGCTCTGGCCACACACCCTGCACTGTCCCAACCCAAACTTTCCTCACAGTGTCCTAATGCTGGTGATGACCAGTACATATTGAAAAGAGGTTGGAGGGAATTCTCATGATGATGCCCAGGCTGTGTTTTTTCTGTTGATACAGATGATTCCTCATCCCTCCAGATGTTCCCATTGACATCTGGTATGTCTACAAGAAGCTTATTCCCTCAGTGTCACAATACTGAGCAGTGTTATAACTGACTTCAGTGGGAGTCAGCACACCCCACGCCCAGACACAACATACAGGATTGAAAAGGGAAGCAATGACCTCCACCTTTTCTCCTTATTTCCACCATCACTCTGCCCAGCTTGAGTCCTCTTCTCCCAAAGCACACCCTGAGTTTAGAACTCATGGCAGGTGTAGAGGCAATGAACCCACCAACCCTTCAGTGGCACATATCAACAAACACCACGATGCATTATCAAATGAAAGATTAGGAATTGAAATGTTTCTTGTAGTGTCTGATCCTCGCCCTGATCTGTGCCTTGGGAAAATCAATAAAATAATGTGCAACAACTATGCAAGGCTCCTTTTAATGACTTGAATCTTCATAAATCCCATATTCATTACAGACCTCCATCACAATATATTATCTGCACTTGCCCACTCTGCCGTTGCCTGATTGGAAAGCTTCACCTTGCCACGGCATGAGAAATGGATAAGAATGGAACAGAATACAAAAGGGACACTTAATATTTGTCAGCTGGCAGGGTTTGCCCTTTTAAAGCAGATATCAACGCTTTAAATGTGATCTTAGAATAGCAGCAGACTTCTGCTGGAGATACCTGTGCCAGGGGCTGGGGAGCTGCGGAAGGCTTGGACACTGCTGTGTTTCAGGAGTGCTGCTTCTGTCCTCAGGCTGTGCTGCTGGCTCAAGAAAGACATCGGCAACACATTTGCAGGAGCTGATGTCAAGGGGGTAATTCATGCCTTTCTCAGACCTTTGAAGGTTCAGGCAACAAATCACCTGGAATTACAAACCCTGCACATATGCTTCTGCCCTTGGAGAGAATTGTGGGCCGGGTGTGCTGAACACGTTGTCAGGGGTTGCTGAGGATCCCATCCATGGGGATTCAGTTAAATCTCATCCTTGGAGATCTGTGAACTTGAGGAAAGAGTTCTTAGGACTTACTGCTTCATGGCCAGACCTTGTGCACACTTGTTGTGTGCTCTGTGCCTAGATACCATGCCCAGACACCATGCCTGCTGCTATCACCCCCACATGGCACGATGGGCACACCTGTCCATGCACAGGGGTTGCACTGGGAGTCAGGACCCCAGTGAGGAGGGTGACAGTGCTGTCCCACCAATGCCCCAGTGAGGAGGATGACAATCCTGTCTCGCCTGTGCCCCAGTGAGGAAGGTGCTGTCCCTGGTGAGGGCTTCCTCCCTGCTGTGCTGTGGCTCTGATCCAGCACCTTTGTGCAGGGTGGTGATAAATCTCCAGGTTTGTGTTTTCACACTGTGCAAAAGCATTTCTACTGGTTCCTGCACAGCTCCAGGAGTGCCTGGAACACTTCTTGCTTTGTGTGGTGCCCAGGAAAAAGCTGTATGTCCATGGCTGCTGCTGCTATTGGTTTATTTGTCTGTAGGTAACACTCTATTCATTGCCTGAAATAACAAACTCTCCCTGTTTGCTTACCTGGAAACCATCTAACTCCATCTTTTTCTCCTTGATCCATGAGCACAAACATTAGGAGACCTAATTTCTTCAAGATATTTACCAAAAGATTTAATAATTATTGGACTGGATTTATTTAAGAGAGAGATGGCATTTTTTATCTCAAACATTAGGAGAACCTTCTCCTCAGCTGCCTCAACGAATTGATCCAATATTAAATTCCACAGAACGAGTGAACTGCCAATATCACTGTGTACCAAACTCCAACTGCCCTCCTAAAATATTAGCATCTAATTAAAATGAAAGAGTATTGCTACCCACATAGCATTACAGCCTTTGTAAGGAAGGTCTTTTGGGTACTTTCCTCTCCCCCCTGCTCAGGGGGCACCTCATTTTTCCTAGAAAAGGAAAACACCCAAATTACTGTCTGATATCAAGTCATCATGTGGCAGCTGAGCCCCGTGAGACCTGGCCACTGCTGCTTTGACCTTCAGCTTCACATTGTGCCCAGCATAGGGATAGGCCTTTGCTCTTGCCATGGTCCAAGCTTAGCTGGAGTTCCTTGAGAAGCCACAAACTGCTGTTTCCTCCATTACCTCATCCCAAGGAGAGGAATTTAAATTAACAAATAAGCAGAATATGCATTTGTGAGGAACAATGTGCAAATGCATTGGACTCATGCTGAATTTAACCTTCAGTCCATTTTCTCTCTCATGAGCCCATGACCCCTTCCATGGGCAGATCACCTCTGACCCTTTCCACAGGCAGATCACTCCTGACCCCTTCCATGGGCAGATCACCTCTGACCCCTTCCATGGGCAGATCACCCCCAGAGCAGAGTCGGCTGCAGGCACAGGATGGGCAGCGTCAGGGCCACATCTGTGCTGCAGATCTACATACCTGCCTTAAACCTTCTCTAAAGCAGTTCTGAAACATCTGAAGAAGGCTCCAAAAAGGAAAATGCAAATTAACAGGCCTTTTTTCCCAGGCAGTGAAGGGGATTAGCGTCAGTCCCACCCTCTCTGCTCCCATTTGCATCCAGCATTCTGACGGCACTTGATTCTGAAATCATTCCAGTAAAGCGGAAAATTAATATTCTAATATGCTTGCTCCTCCAGAAGCTAGAAGTAAGTAAAGTGGAAGTAGTAAAGAAAATGGTTTAGCATTAACTCTGGGTATGAATATTTATTGTGACTTGCCCTGAGCCACCTGCCCAGGTGGGCACCTGCTCATGTGCTGTGCTGAGAGACCCTCAGCAGCAACTATTTACACAGTGTTTGTCAAAGTGGGGAACAACTCATTCCTGATAGGCTTTGGATTAGCTTTTACCACCAGGTTTTGCTCAGGTATCCAGCACACCTTGCCAAGGGCACTGCAGGAGGGACTTAGATGCCTCGGCTGCCCCTGAGCTGTGTGTGGCTGTAAGCATGGGTGGCCAGGACAGAGGGGCTGGGGCTGGGACCCCCTGAACCTCACTCAGACAGAGGAGGTGGTTCACACTCACAGAGATGGGTTGGATTAGAGATTAGGATTAAATTCTGTACTGTGAGGGCAGTGCAATTATTTACGCAGCTCATCAGCTAAAGCTGACTCAGCACAAAAGCCTCAGCACAGCTCAACCAGGTCCATACCTGTGTGTTTAGAGAGAGAATTTTGTGAGCAAAGAATATGAGGATTCAGGCAGGAGGTTTTCCATCCAAAGCACGGGATGAATGGCAGTGAGGAGCTGGAGCCTGGGCAGCCCTGAAGCCTCCTTTGGAATGCACTGAGCACTGCTGCCACTGTTATTCACAGGATTAAAATCACTGAGGTGTAAAATTGTAGGTGCAGTGAGGAGCATGATGTGTTCTTTCCCTGCTCAGGAAATGCCAAATCTGCTGGGAGTACCGAGGTGTCCATATGTTTGTCTTCTCTTTCCTGGAGCAGATGCAGGGCTGGCACTGTCTCACCTGCTCTGAACCACGGGGTGGAGCTCACCTGTGTCCAGAGTTGTGGTTTTTTACAGAGAGAATTTAAAAGTAAAAAAATTAGGATTAAAGGACCATCTCCCTGAGGGTAACCCTCGGGGCCTGCCTTTGGACCCTCCCAGCCCCAACCTGCAGGCAGATATTGTCACTGCAGGACAAAAGGAGAAATACCAAAGTTGGGGAAGGAAAAGGAATTTTATCAAATTAGAAAATGCTGGAATTTCTGAAAGGCTTGTTTTTAGAAGCAGACTGACACCTCTAGATCAATAGGTGAGAGAGTAACCTATCATGCTCTTTTCCTTCGCTGGAGGAGCTGTGGAGATGGTGGGAGCAGTGTGGGGATGGTGGGGGCAGTCTGGGGATGGTGGGAGCCTCCCAAGGCTCCTGTCCCCACCTCGGTGGAAGTTCAGGCTCCCGACCTGCAGCAGTGACTAGCACCTCAAGTGCTACTGGATGCAAGCCACACACCAAGCAGGCACAGCCAGCCTGGAGCCAGGAGTTCTCACTCCTGCAGCTCCTCCAGGAAGCACCTGCCCTGCCCAACCTTGCCTGGCAGCAAGGAATCTGTCACTGTCCTCTGAGGAACCTGTGACCCATTTCAGGCAGCCAGCAAGCATCACTCACAGTGAGCTAGCACCAGGCACTGCCTGTTTTAAAGTTAACTGGCTCTTTTATAAACTCAAAACATAAAATTTTGGCTCTAAGGTACATCATAATTAAAACACAATCTAAACAATATGAATGTTATGGCACCATTAAATAATTATGGCTTATTCCCATTTTTCCCCCATATTTTAGTGTCTGCACTGGGTGATGACTGAACATACATTCCAAGTATAAAACTTGCTTATTGTAAGGCTGAATTATTCACATTATTCCCGGGTGGCCCTATTGCTATTTACATTCTTGATACTGGAAAATATTCTTCAAAGATGAATTTTCAGCAATTAAAATTTAAAGATGGAGTTTGACAGTGCTAGTAATTAAATCCTCACAACCAGGGCAGCAAGAATTGAGTGTGACTGGTGTGAGCTGGCACTGAGTCTGTGAGTGCTTCCAAGTGGGTCACAGCCTTCCAAACTAGATTTAATACAAAGTTTGGCACTTTTTTCTTTTTTTTTTCTTTATTTTATTTTTCAGTGTCTATTAGTGTCCTGGAGGCCAAGTGTTCACTGCTACTTGCTACACACCATGTCCTGACCCCTGCTCTGGCTGTACCCCCTGTCCTCGTGGCAAGCTCTGCAGCTGCTGTGAGCGCAGCCAGTGCTCCTACCTGGTGCTTCTTCTGTACTTATTTGCTCCTTGTTTTTCCTGTCCACTCAGATTTGTGTCTGTGCCATAAATCCAGAGGAAAGAAAGAAATTATGTGAGCAAGCAGGGGATTGCTCTCTGCTGCAATGTCCTGAATTTGTAAACAAAGAGGAAATGCCTGAAATAACCATGGAATCCCAGACTGGTTCGTGTTGGAAGGACCTTGAAGCTCAACTCATTCCACCCTCTGCCATGGGCAGGCACACCTTCCACTAGAACAGGTTGCTCCAAGCCCCATCCAACCTGGCCTGGAACACTCCCAGGGATGGAGCAGCCACAGCTGCTCAGGACAACCTGTGACAGTGCCTCAGCACCCTCACAGGGAGGAATTCCTTCCCAATATCCTGTCTAGGCCTGCCCTCTGGGAGTGGGAAACCATTCTCCCTTGTCCTGTCACTCCAAGCTCTTGTAAATAGTCTCTCTCCATCTTTCCTGTAGACTCCCTTCAGGTCCTGGAAGGAGGTGAGTAACTGGAGGTGGTAAGTATACAGCATATATATACATACATATAAATATGTAATTATTTATATTTCTCTTAAAAAAATGGTCAAAGTCATGGTTAACTCCGTTAACCTTTTCAGTTGCTGTGAAGTACATGTGTTTCTACAAGGACAGGTTCAAATCAGAAGGGCAAATGGGACTTTGGCAGCTGACAGCATCCCTGGACAGAAGAGCCCACAGCACTGGGTATGCCACAAGTGGGATGCTGAGAACACATCCCTGGGGTTTCCTTGTCTCTTCCTTTTCTCACCCAGGCTCCTCTACCTCCACCTGCTTATTAGCAGCTGGGATTTGCTTCTAATGCTTTTTTTTCCGTCTCCATCAGAATGCTAAGAAATAGTGAAATCTCTCCATTTCAATTGCTCTGGTGAAGTATGATACATTAATCATAAATAATTTATATGAATCTGTCCTTTTTTTTGGGTACATCTCAACAGTGTCGTAATAACATCCTTTCTATAGAAGACTGCTTTGTGTTCTCATATAAAAGCAAAAGGAAGGGCAAAAAAAGAAAGAGCAAACCAAGTGCTTCTTCCCTCTCTCCCACTCGATGGGAACAATCCCCTGGAGGTTTCCCCAAGCCACTCTTAATTTTACATACCTCTGGTGAGGGAAGTGGGAGAGCTGCTGCAGGCACTTTCAGCTGCTGGCACAAGTGTTGCCATTAGCTGAGCTTGGTTTCTGCTGCTCAGCCCACAGCAATAGTGACTGCGAGTGCTCTCCCACTCCCAAGCATATGCCACCCAGCATTCCCCTCCCTTTTGTGAGGACAGACAGGTATCATTTGCATACATTTTCTGCCATTGTACCTTTTCCGATGGATTGGTTATCATTCCTCACTTGCCTCCCATGCTCTGGCTGCTTGTAGCACGCACCAGCCCTGAGGAACCATTTGTTCAAGCCATGGAAGTGCACAACCAACTCAAACACTGATCTTCCTGCTACAGCAACACTCATTGTCTCAGTGTGACACATTAAACTCTCACAGCAAGGTCACCCACAGTGCTTTATCTCCCATCACAGCACAGCAGAGACATCCATCCCTGGGAGCAGCATCACTCCCTGGGAGCAGTGAGGCTATGACATCCATCCCGCGGAGCAGTGAGGCTGTGTGTGTCAAGTGGGAGCAGGACTGGCCCCATCCCAGGGCATAACTCCCCACAGCCTCCAGCACCCGGAGACAGACACTCTCCCACCAGGGGAAAGTCACTTGTAACCTCCACATCCCCCCAAAAAAACCCATGAGACATTCCCTTTCCCTCAAAGGCCATCAAGGGGATTATTTTGGTGTGTGTCTTTTTACAGTGTGAGGATATTCCTGAAAGTCAGCCCTTCCTTCCCAGAAAATCCTCCAGGTTTTGTCAAGCTGTGATTGCAGAGCATCTACTGCCTTCATCCACAAAGCCTTTGGGGGCAACAAGCCCCTGTGGGAGAAGTCAGGGGCGGAAACTTCCAGCAGAGTTGTGGGAAGAGATGCTTTTTTTGTGCTTGTGACTTTCAGGAGTCCTTTGACAGACCCTAAGTTGGAGAGCTGAACTTTGTTTCCTTTTCATGCCACCCACAGCAAAAGAAGAAGGGAAATAAAAAAAGCCAAATCCACTCTTCAAACTTTCAGAACCAAGGTGAAGAATAGGGGCTGATCTTACAGTCCCTTTTAAATAGCTTCTGAAACGTAAGCAACCCTAATTAACATTCTTATGGTGCTGGAATTACAGCAAGAAAAGCAATTTAATCTGCAAAACTCTATTTGTCAGAGAGACAATGATGAGCACAGGGAGAAAACCTTAAGGGAAATATAGAAGAGGGACTGGAGGAGAAGGAAGGGTGGAGGAGGTGCAGCCCCAGCAGTTATTAAGTGGCTGATAAAAATAATTATGGAGAATGATGAAGAAGCAAAACTAACTGACCAATGAAGGAAGACAGGCAGTCGGGGAATTCCTTTCTCCAAGTCCTTTCTGCTGTGCAATGCTTTAATTCGAGTTTGCTCTCCCCTAATCCTCACACAACCTGAAACAGGTAAGGGAACAATAACACCGTGATGCCAGGAAACAAAACCAGTTCTGATCCTCCTGCTCGCCTCAGTTAATGAGCAACTTTGTGCATCAGTTTATGGAGTCACAGAGTTCACAGCAAAGATTTCCCATATTGGTTTTGAGCAGCTCCAAGGACACGGATGGCACTCAAAATCCAGGGAACTGTATCTAAATAACGATCATTTCTCGCAGCCTCCATCAGGCTGAGCTGCAGCCAGAGCCCCGAGGGGGGAGACGCCGGGCAGGGGCTGCAGAGATCACTGCAGCAATCCGAGGGAGGCATGGGCCATTGGAGATCAATTTTTCAGCCCCAAGAGGCAGGAATTATGCTATTTATAAAGGTTTTGGGTTTTTTTCCCCTCCTCTGAACATGACTTCAATTCCTTTTTGCTCTCAGGCTTCTCTGTCCTGAACTTTTTCTCACCTGATGGCTAGACTCCAAAAGGAAAAACTGACTCTTACATAGATTTTGAGACATTTCTCTTCAGTTCAGCAGTAAAAATATGCTGAAATTAGCTACTGCCTTGGCAGCCTCGCAACAACAGATGTAGAAAGGCAAAGAGCTACTGCAGAGCTTTGTTTCACTCACAGGCTCCAGGGGTCCTTGGGTTTGGGATCAGGCTAACACCTCTCACATTCTTTGGTTTCCTTTTATTTCACTGTCTTCGGGATGTTTTTAACATACTCATTTCCTGCACATGCTCTAGTCAAGTCACTGCCAGGCAGAGGTGGGTGGCTTTGCTTGGCCACTTTCTTTTTATTTCCTCATGGAACTCTACTTTGTGCAGCAACTCCACTGTGTGCTCCTGGGCTGCCAGACTGTGCCGTGCCTGGGATCTGGAGGCCTTGCCCATTGATGGGAATGTCTCACTGGAGCACTGGCTCTGTGTTTACAGAGGTTCTTATTTCCTTAACTGGACTCGAGTTGTGTTTTAAATATTAAGGGATTTAATGCTGCTCCAAGGGCTCTGTGTGCAGGGCTCTGCAGCATCCTGGCAGCCCTAGCAGTGTGCCCAGCAGCAGCTTTCACCACCTGCTGGTACTGAGCCTCTGCCCACTCTTGTTTATTTCTAGTTCCCATGTAAGGGTCCTACAAGAGAGCTGGAGAGGGACTTGGGACATGGGAATGGGTTCCTGCTGCCAGAGGACAGGGATAAATGGGATACTGGGCAGAAATTCTTCTCTGTGAGGGTGGGGAGGCTCTGCCATGGATTGTCCAGAAAAGCTGTGGCTGCCCTATCCCTGGAAGTGTTCCAGGCCAGGTTGGATGGGGCTTGGAGCAAGCTGGGCTAGTGGAAGATGTCCCTGTCCATGACAGGGGGTGGAATGAGATGAGCTTTAAGATCCTTCCAACACAAACCAGTCTAGGATTCTGTGATTCTATCTCATGGAAACACACAGATGTAAATGTGCCAATACTTACTGTTAAACTCACTGCTCCATAGAAGGTTTTGTGACTCATGGGAGCACCTGGCCAGAGGCACTGCTCATTCCCCAAATGCAGATGATGCTGATGGTGTCACTTGCTCAGATGCTGCTGCAGTGTTTATTCAAGTGATGTCTCTGTGCCCCATGCATCATCTCCAGCTAGAGAACTATATGACTTTCTAATAAATATTTTGCCTCTAATGTCTTGGTGAGAGGAGATTTATGTGCTGATTAGTTCTTTCATCTTGTTTGTTTAAGGAGCTCTTGTTTACAGAGCCCCTGACAGAGCTGCAGGGATGACAAACTGTGCCTGGCACACCAGGGCTTTCATCTCCAGCACCACCACCTGCACCCACTCCCATCCCACAGCATCCTCCTAGTGCTACAGGGCTTGGGACACCTCCTCGAGGCCTGGGGTGGGGATGGAGAGGGGATCCTTCCCTGTAATTATCACAGAAAGTTTTTTAACATGTTTCTCCTTGGTTTTAGCCTGGTTTTGTCAATAATGGAGCAGATATTGTGTTTCCCATTTTAAATATAATTAAACAGTAAATGTTACACCTTGTTGGAAATGTGAAGCAGAGGCTGTACTTACGGCACAGTATGAAAGATGAGATAATTTATTATCAATATTTTAAATACACTGTCACATTTAGATAATTGTTTTAAAATCCTAAATAATGAAAAGATTGTCAAGCTCCAGCAAAGAGACAATGTGGTACTTGAACTCTAGGGACCGCAATGAAGAAAAATCAGTTTGTCTTTCCTCTTTGCATTCTCTCATTGCTGAGCCATCCCTCCCTGCTCAGGCTGGGCAGTGCTGGCAGTGGGGGCACAGAGATTTGTGGGAGCAGCTCAGCTGTGAAGTGACTGGGGAGGGAAAAACCCTTTCATTGCCCATCCCTTTATATCTTTGCTGCCGAGTGGGATTTGTGCTCCCTGTCACTCCCAAACAGGAAGCACCACAGTCAGGTGGATGTTTGGGGGAAGCTGTTCTGCCTGAAGCCCCTGAAGTGCTGTTCAGCCACCAGGATGATGAGGAGTGTGGTGTCTGTTCCAGCAAAGACCCAGCTCTTCCTGCACACAGGGAGCCTCCCACAAATCCCTTGGGAGGTGTGATCCCCATCTCCCCTGGGCTTAGGAACACCCAGGGTCTGCATTCCTCATCCTTAGCTATGTCCTCATGTGACATCTGCAGGGCACAGGACACCTTCCTGCCCCTCCCTTGGGGATGCCCTGGACTGGGCACCCTGGGGATGCTACACAGAGAGGGGTCCCCACGCAAAGGGGCAGTGTGACGTGGGAGTGCTCACCCTCAGCTTCTCCTTCCCACACTGCTTATTCCAAAGTGACTTTTGCTTCTAGGAGCCATTCCAAAGTGGGGTCAGGGGACCATGGTGCCCTTTTTTTTTGTGGGAGCAGAGGGTTGCGTCACATTTTTATTGGGATAAAGCTGACAGGGTAAATCCTGTGCATTTACCACCTGCAAGCAGCAGCTCAGCCTCAGCTTACACCGAGCTCTCCTCTGAAGTGCGAGGACTGTCACAGCCGCTCCGATAAGGAAAATAACCCTTCCCTGCCATACAGGCTGTGATAAGGAGCAGAGGATACTTGCAGATCCACCGGCAAAGCTGCCTCTGGGCTCTCTGTCCCACATGTTTGCAGCAGGATGCGGCCGCGGGGCTCCTGCTTTGATAAAGATCAACGGATTTTGAGTGCCCGTTGCTAAAAGGAGAAGTTTGCCTCAAAAAGCACCTCGTTAGTTTGGTGGTGCATCGAGGGATAGGGTGTGATGCTCCGCGGGTAAATTACCGAGAGTCTCTGGTTTCATTCAGTGTCCATTGATTTTTCTTTCTAGTTTACATCTATATAATAATATTTGTCAGTGTAAACTTAAAAGAAAATTGAAAAATTGGGGTATTTTTAGTGTGCCTAACAAGGCCCCACGGGCGTGACAAGAGCTCTGAATATGCGAGCAATCACAGGTTAATGATCTCATTCTCACCGTCTGGTTAATCACACAGACAAATAGCAAGGCAAATCCTGGAATATTTATTCTGTGCTGGAGTAGCGATGGAGTGACAGACTTGGCTTCCCAGAGTGCTGCATGCAAAAGAAAACCTGCCATCGAGGTGCCTTTTGCTTGGGATTTCGTGATTCATGTTTTACTATAGAATTGGTATCTTAAAAGATTCTTATTTATTGTTTTGTAGGCTGGAAATTAATTTACATCTCTTACTGCAGGGAGGACCCCATTGGTGAGGTACTTGCTAGGAAAAGGTTATTTGTAATGACCAAATTTGTCACTGTTTGGGATCTCATAAAGGTCAGGCTGGAAGGTTTGCTCTTGCTTTAAATAAAACTCAGTGTTTTAAAAAGAAATGTGCTTAACTTTCATCTCATAGAAATATCAAAACTGTTTGCACTATAATTTACTTTTTGAGCTCTTGACATTTACCCAGCTGCCTGTCTTTGGAGAACAATCTCTTGATTTGGCTGGGAAGCACTTGCACGAAAGCTGTCAGTGAGGAACTGGTGCCATGCAAGCGCCCGGATCCTCCCTGGCTCACAGCGACCTGGCAAGTGCCCAGTCTGCCCTGCCTGCCCAGACCTGGGACTGCTCCCTGCCACAAGAATACCCGGGCCAGGCACACACAGGATCCTGGTGGTGGGCACTACCCTCCCAGGAACTGAATGTGCCAGAGGCTTTTAAATTCATGTTTTCTTTTCCTGGCAGACACATAACATGATACATTTTACACCTGGTACCAGGTGGAACTCAATCCTCTACAAGGCATCAGCTTTTGAGACCTATTTGCTCCTTTTGTTATCCAGCTGTTAGGGTCCAGTTTAAATCAGCTTTCTGTGATAACTGGGGGGTTTACAGCAGACTAAGTATTTTATTTAGCTTCTATCTTTAGTTTAGTGGGACACTCACACCTTTTGATGGGCCCTTGCTGCTGGAACTCCTGACAGCAGAGCCAGACGCCTCAGGAGGGACACGACACCAGCATCCCATGGAAGGGACCGGGGCTAGGGCTGGGGAGAGGACTCACTGCTCCACAGCAGCACTTCAACATTGGAGAAGATTCCTCTTCCTCTGTCAACTGAATTATTTTTTCCAGCAGCCTGAGCCTTTCAAGGGCTTATGAAGGTACCTGAGATGCACATTTCAGGGCTGAAATCATGTTATGGATAGAGGAATGTGCCCAAGGAGTCACTGGCAGTGCAGCCACTGCTGTGATAGGAGTAACAGTATTCCCAACTCTGGTGCCAGGTAAGGAAGCAGCTGAGTCAATGGGAGACTTATTTCAATGGCACAAGCAGATGAAAGAATGGGATCAGTCCAATTAATTCCAGAAATACACCTGTGTAACATTTCCGTCAGCTAACAAAGGAGAACACAGAAGCTTTATGTCACACCCTGCACATCAATGCCAAAATAACAGTTATTTTCCCAGGGTACATATTGGAAGGGAACTACCAGCATCTGTGGGTTAACCCTTTCAGGGTTAGTCTTGTTCCTACCCTGCTCTCCAAAGGCAAGCCATACCACTGCTTAGACAGGCATTTGCCCTTCCTCCTCCTCCTCCCAGCAGCAAAGCTGCTGTCCCAGAGCCCCATGCCATGTGCTTACTCCTATGTGAGGTGGTGGCATTACCCCCCCATCACTCCTATCTGTTCTCTGTGGCCCCGTGGAAGCTGCCACAGAAATGGTTGGAAAGAGCAGTAAAACACGGACATGGCCTGTGGCATGGTCTGTCCTTGCCATGGCCAGCAGCAGCCAGTCGGGCCACCCTGCCTCAGCTCTGCCTTGAGCCTCAGCTCCACGAGAAGGTAGGGGCTATCCCTAGGCCAGTGGTGTGGTACAACCCCGAGACAGCTCCTCAGCCCCAGGTGAGCTCTGCAGCCTCAGGTGTTGTGCATCGGTAGGAAGGGGGCAGGCCCCCCTTTGTTCTGTTCTTGAAGCCATTAACTCCAAACTGGGATCAGGTGTGAGCAATTAACACTGATTGAAAGTGGTTTAAACTGGGGGGTTTGGGGGCAGAAAACTCTGGACTGTGGAAATGAAGGGTGTAAAGTACTGAAGTTTGCTCTGTGATTTTTAGAGGGTGAATGCTGTATATTCTTATTTATTTATATGCTGTTAAATTGGTCTGGGGGCTCAGGATGATTCTAGACAGTGAATAATGTTCCTTTTCCTCTTCTAAAGGAAAGCTTTCCCAATGTATATGCATGAGTGGTGTCAGAAAAATGAAAGCTAATTTCTTTTTTTAATTTTATTTTTCTTAAGATAGTTTTGAGACTGTGTTTTAGACTATAATTGTATTATATAAACGTGGGGGATGTGTGTGCTGGCTACAACGCTGTTCACTTTGCTGGGAAGCTTATAAACTACTGGTGTGTTCCCCTCCTGGTTTAACCTGGGGAGTGATGTGTTGGTTTGAATTTAGGTAATGCAGCACCTGGGAATCGCATATGTGTATGCTATGATCTCAATGTAGTCACGGCTGATAATGTGTCATAAAGGATAAATAACGTTTGTTGAGCAGATGTGCTCTGCAGGGAGTGCAGAAGGGATCCTCCAGCCTTTTATTTGCCCTTGCTAATGGACCTTAGGGCAAACCAGGATTGGACTGGAGTGTTGGGATTAAAACAGTGTCCACTTATACCAACGTTGCCTCAAATGATCTTATATTTTATTATTATGCTCTTTGATAAAAGTAAAATATCTTAAGCTTTTTAATATTTATTGATGCAAGTAAGATTGAGGTGATTTCTCCTGAAGGATTTCCATGTGAGGGTGAGGTCGAGCCTTGCCGGAGTGCCCTTATGCCCCCAACCTCTATCACCCCGGGGTGGCTGTAATCCCCCCAGCAGCAACAGGGATCGATCCCATTGTCCCATGGATGAGGCCAGATGGAGAAATCGCTCAGCTCTTAACAAACTGTTGGTGCCTGAGACGGTTTGCTATTCGGAGCAGCAGCAATTGCAGCCTCTGATCGCCATCCCGCTGGGACGGGGATGCCTGTGCTCCTCGTCCTTCCCTAGCGGAGCGCAGCTCCGGCTCTGCCCTGCGCTGTGCTGGCACTTCCCAGCCAGCACAGGGTTTGCAACCTCTGCTGCCGAGATTTTTCTCTAATCCTCCCCATTTGGCTTTTGGAATGGTGCGGAGCTCGGCAGTTTGGAACTTGCGGGTTGCGGGAGGGACTCGCGGGACAGGGCAGGGCTGCGCTAGGGTCCTGCTCTGGCAGCAGCTGGGCAGGACACTGCAGAGAGCTGCAGCAGCCCCCAGACACAGAAATAACACCTCAAATAAACCCCATCCATACCTGTAAAACTTACAAAGAAAACAATATCTGAGCCTTATTCCTCAGCAAGTGGCTCTGCAAATGAGCGATGCCTTTGCACCTGGGAGATAAAATCTGCATCTCAAGAGGCTCCCAATGGCCTTTTGAACGCTCTAATTAGTTCATTCTTCCTAAAGTACTCTGGCATGTGTCGGGAGCGATACACTGGGACAAATCAGGGGCTATTGGCTGGTTCTGAGTGCTATGTGCTTCCCTCACCTGCTGGAAGAGTTTCGGGACAAAGAATTTCCTGGGCTTGGGGGTCACTGGAGACACCCCCCAGGCTCGGGGGGGGGGGTCGTCCCGGGTGGGCTGCTTTGCCCGGTCTGTAAGGAGGGGCCACAGCGGTGGTTCCCTGGCCTCCTGGGGGTGCTGACCTCCAGCTCGAACCACTGGAGAGGGGAAGAATTGTTGGCTCAACTTCTTGCTTTTAGGTGAGTTTTTCTGTGACTTCCAGTTGTTGGCCAACACCAACCACGCTGTGCACTCTGATGTGCGCGAGATGTTGGAAAACCTTACAATGCTTTGAGAGAAAGTTTTTCCCCCTGTGTTTGGGGAGTGTGTGTTCCTTTCCTGTTGATGTTTATTCTTTGGACACTTGGCCCTGCCGTGCCCGGGAGAGGCTGAGTGGATTTGGTCTAACGAAGCACCTAAAAGATTTCCCTCATAAATGTGAACACTTGGCTTAAAAAAATGTCTGCACATGTGCCTGTTTGTGGGGATGAAAATCATGGCCCTGAAGCTTTTCAGGCACTTGGAAATTTCAATATAAATATTTAACAAGAATCTCTCCACTTAGAGGTAAAACATGAGATGGTTCCTACCACATCCTGCCTTGTGTGTGCTGCTTTTATTTTGTGTGAGCTGTTGAATACTGTTTTTAATAAGCAGACATGGAACAGTGTTTGGAAGGATGGAGAGAGGCTGTTTACAGAAGCATGGAGGGACAGGACAAGGGGGAATGGCTTCCCACTGCCAGAGGGAGAGATAGAAGGGATATTGGGAAGAAACTGTTTCCTGTGAGGGTAGAGAGGCACCGGCACAGGTTGCCCAGAGCAGCTGCTCCATCTCCGGGAGTGTTCCAGGCCAGGCTGGGCAGGGCTTGGAGCAACCTGGGCTAGTGGAAGTTGTCCCTGCCCATGGCAGGGTGTGGGATGGGATGATCTTTAAGGTCCTTCCAACTGAAACCAGTCTTGAATTCTGAGATTCCCCTTTTGGAGAAGGTGGGATTGCTTATTTGGTGGCAAATGTGTCCCGTGTTCACCTTAATGCTCAGCAGAAACAAAACCCAGCTGGCTGTGAGCAGAGGAGACAGCAGGGCTTTTTCCACTGGGTTTGCTGCTGCACATCCTGTAGTTGGGAATGGGGAGGTAGAAGAGAGCCCAAACCCCCAGTGTGTCACAAGCCACAGTGATGCTCTTCCCCTGGGTCTCCTCCAGCCACAAAAAGCAGCATTTTTAATAAGATGAAATAGGCTGGTACATGGAGCTCAAATGCAAAGTGGATTTTTTTTCCTCTCTAAATTGATGTGAAATCTGTTCTGGTTGTAACTACCAAACTGCAGCTACAAAAAGTCTCGACAAGTTTGTAATGACATCCTTAATCTAATAATTGCAGGAACAAAGCCAATAAAGAACTTGTCATTGTTTTGAACAATACAAATTTAATATATTGGGAATTAAAGTTTGAACTTAATGAGGAAAAGTAATTTAGATGTAAACAACTGGTCTGAGTCAAAAGCCTGGGGATTTCAACAGGCCATTATCCAGCACAGCGAGTGCTTTTAAACCCGGCTGAGCTGTCAAAAGGCTTTACAGCAGCTCCCAAAATACCCAACTCGATCTACTTTAGGCTCTGTGTGCACAGGGAGGAAGAGCACAGCCACAGCAAGAGACCCCAAGTCCTCTGCTCTCCTGACTGTCACTTGATAAAGTTCAGAGACCACTTTAATTGACATAACTAACATAAAATATATAGAGGTATAAAAATTCATGATGAAACAGATGTAATGTGCTGCTACAGCTATGGATCCCTTTTCTCTTTAAGCAGATTGTATTGCCTAGTGATGCATATGTGCAGCTCCACTTTCAGCATTCCTTGCAGGGAAGTCTCCTGTACAGTAGGATTGGCTGGAGAGGGATGTGGAGGAAAGCCTGGGTTTTCTACCAGAAAAGAACCTCAAGATGGAAAGGTCAATGTTCGGTGCTTAATTCCTTCTGGCTGTCATAGTGCTTGTGCAGAGCTGGTGGGAGATTCCTGTTCCTGAGCTCCTGTCTCTGCTGATGCATCCTGAAGGTACCACAGGAGCAGTAGTGCTGTTCCTTCTGCTTGGACACAGCACAGGAGTCTGCCCTGGGATGCTGGTCCATGTGAGTGTGTCAGGCTTAAACTGAGCCATTCCAGGCACCCATGGTGGAAAACCTTGCTGTGAGCCTTTTGATTCACACCGACTTCCCAAATTCCTGTTCCACAAATGCTGGAGGAGACCTACTCTACAGCCAACAGCCTTACCAGGGCTATCCAGGAACTCTTTGCCATGTCAGTCCAGCAGTTTTTTCCATCTCTCTATTTCATTATTTTAGAACAGGAAGTTTAGAGCAAATTAGGTGCTAAATATGGCTCTGCTTAGCATCTACGTCTTCAGACTGTTATACTCAGGAATAAGAGTGTCAAAACTATGTTGAGAGATGAGACTGTGCCACAGGAAAAGAGATCTTCCTTGTACACATTTTATATTAAAAAATGTGTGTCTTCTAAGTCATCATTTTGACTAAGAAAATGATTCCTTTATGCTTATGCTGGTTTGAAAGCAAACCGGTGAGAGACTCCAAGTCAGAAGTACAATTTAATAGGAAAAACAAAACAACAACAAATGCAACAGTACAAAAAGAAACCACTGAGTCAGGAAGTAACCTGACACCTTATCAGTCAGGGTGTTGGTAGTAGGCCGGTTAAATGGTGGCTGCAGTCCTCCTGGAGTGATGGGTCTGTTGGAGCAGTGATCCCGCAGATCTGGTCCTCTCCCGAAGGTCCAGCGGCAGCTCTTGTCCTCTGGGAATCCAGCAGGCAAAAGGGGGCATGTGTGCTGGTCCAAACCCCAGCTTATATCCCTGTGGGAATGCTTGGCTCCCCACCCCCATGTAGGAATGCTTGGCTCCCTCCCCTGGGGTGAAGCATCTCACAATGGGAGAAAGTAACTCTGCATGCATGGGTTCCAGTCAGCCCATTAAACAGAGGCAGTCCCCTGAGGAAGCCACCATGGACGAGGAGATAACAATCACTGCCCTCACCTGCTTTAACAGCTTGTGGAGATGACAATAGAATACATACCATTGGCTACCCCCACACTGCAACCCAGGACAATGCTTTACCCCAAGGAAAAATAGGTAAAGGTTTATGGTTGAAGGCAATAACAAAACCCTGGATGCCAGGGTGGGATGAGTGCTTTCATTGAGTGCATGCAATCCCTGCTGCAGCAATGGCCAGCAAAAAGTTCCTTTAAAAAGTGGCTGCAGCCAGGAAGGTACAAAACTGTGTTAGGAGTTAAATGGCTCAGGCTGAGCTCATGGTCAGCCATAGATTCTTCTCCTGGTTCTTATATGGTCATAATTATTGAGGTCAAGGGAGTGACTGGTTCCTGGATGATGAGATATTTTTTTTTATTCTTGGGTACAAAGATTGTTTTCATCTTGTTTAGTCAATTGGTTCTTAAATTAGAAGGGAATATAGGGAAGAGTTTCTTTAAATTACAAGAAAATTTATCTTCAGATAAACTATTTATTTATTTACAAAGTATTTGGACAGTGTTGTGAAGCACAGAAAAGTCTGGTGGCAGGTGCCCTTGCTTATGTACCTGTTAAGTGCTGTGGTGCCAAGACTGTTTGCACATTCTTAGCTGCATCATGGACCTCTGGGAGCAGAGACTTCTTATTTCTAATGGTCTCTGGCCCCTGCTATAAGCACTATGAGCAGTAATGGGGAAAGGTGAAGGTGAAGGGTCTGAGCGTCTCACCTGCAATAGGCTCAAAGTTGTGAATTTGGGTGGAAGTTGACAGTTGTGTTAACTTGTAATGGAGTGTAGCTTTTCTTCTTCTGAAATGTGGGTGTATGTCATTCTTTTTTTGCAAATAGAGCACTTGACCAAGAGTGGATCAGACCCTCTACATTTCTGCTCATGATAATAAGAAGAATACTACTGGATTGTACAAAGTCATCTAGCCTAGCCCTGAGGCACCAGCAAATATAATGAAGCTGTTTATGGAGTGATGTCTCTTTAAAAATCTCCAGCCACTGGGCAAAATCCTTCAGACCTCCCAATCCTTGCAGTTTCTGCACTTTTTAGGGGACTTTGCAAAGGCAGGTATATGGTTGGACATTTTTAGGTACTTTCAGGGCTGTTTCTATAACTATTTCTTTGGTATAAAACACTTAGAATTTGCTCCCATTATCAGTATTTGCTGTAAATCTATATGTGCTCTTCATCACTGCAGGGCCAGTTCCCACCACTGCTGCAGGAAGCAAAGGGTTTCAATTCCCATGTTTACGGATTGGTATATGACTCTGCAGCCATATGTTTTTATGGAAGTAGAATAAATATGTACAGATGAGAGCTCTGAATGCTTGAAAGACTGAAACAGCTGCCTTTTTGCTCTCTGAGAGTAGTTTCTCTCTCAGTAGATGCATTTTGAGCCTGTGTCAACCTCCTTATGGACTCTTTTCTCGTGGTGGAGGAAGAGGAGGGCTAACATCCCGGAATGCTGATTGCATAATGTGTCTGGGAGCTCACTTAGGATATATTTATTTGGGGTTTGTTTTTGTTTTTTCCCAATGCAAAGTGCTGCTAAAGGCCTTTATGACTCAATCCTTGGCTCAGCAGTCTCATCTGCACTTACTATTAGCTTACAGGTAGTAAGTGCTGGAGGCAAAACAAAAGAAGCTGCACTAGAGCAGGTGGGAGGGAGCTGAAACCACTCTCTGAGAACCACAGAGAGCTGCCCTGAACCTGGCACTGTTTGGGCACAGCCCCACACTCCAACTCTCTGGGAGCTCATCTGCTGCTGAGTGATAAAATGAATGACAGTTCTGAGCAAAGTTGCATCTCCTCTTCTCTAGATGAGTTTAAAATGGTGAAGGACCTAGAGGGGCATGTGAGGAGGTGCTGAGGTCCCTTGGTTTGCTCAGGCTGGAGGAGACTGAGGAGAGATCTAGGGGATCTGCAGCTTCCTTACAAGGGGAAGCACCAATCTCTGCTCTCTGTGGCCAGTGACAGGACCTAGGAAACTGCTGGAGCTGTGTCTGGGAGGTTTAGGTTGGATATTAGGAGAAGGTTCTTCCCCCAGCGGGTGTTTGGACACTGGAACAGCTCCCCAGGGCAGTGGTCACAGCCCCAAGCCTGTCAGAGCTCAAGGAGTGTTTGGTCAATGCTCTCAGGCACAGGATGAATTGTTGGGGTGTCCTGTGCAGTGCAGGGACTTGGGCAGATGATCCTTGTGGGACTTTCCAACTTGGGATATTCCATGACTCTGTGAAAAGACATTTCCTATCAGTTTTATTGCATCTGGTGATGACAGAAACTAATTCAAATCAGTTCCAGGGAATAATTGCAGCAATCATCATTACTTGTGTTGTAAGGTACACACAGATCTTTAGATGTAGTCCTCCTGGTCTTTAGCCAGGGCAGATGATCCTTGTGGGACTTTCCAACTTGGGATATTCCATGACTCTGTGAAAAGACATTTCCTATCAGTTTTATTGCATCTGGTGATGACAGAAACTAATTCAAATCAGTTCCAGGGAATAATTGCAGCAATCATCATTACTTGTGTTGTAAGGTACACACAGATCTTTAGATGTAGTCCTCCTGGTCTTTAGCCAGGCAGATAACACTCTTGCACCTACCAGTCAAAATGGTGTTGAAAAAACAACTCCCACCCCCTCCAACATGGGCCAGGTTATCTAGGGCAGTTCTGTGGGCCACCTGAAGCTGTGGCTGGCAGTGGGAGAGCAACATGGCCCCTGTCTTGCACCTGCAGTGACATGCAGGGAGCAAGGTGCTCAGCCTGAGGGGTTCAAGGTCCATCAAACTTACCCTGTGTCATGCCCCAAACTGAGGAGTAAGAGATGGGCTTACGTATGTAGAATGAGCATCTGCCTTTTCAGCCCTGAGATGCTCTGTGAGTTCTGCCATGGCCTGTTCAGCTTTCTAAAAACTCATCTTCTGTCAGTTTAGTCTGCAGAAACCTTCAACCACTGGGCAGAGAACTAATGTGTATCAGCTCCTTTTCCTGAGAGCAGTTAAAGTGCCTTTTAGACCCTAAGTGAATGCATTCTGTTCTGACTTGTGCCTGACACTGATGCCAACTTGCACCCCTGTTGCTCAGCTCCCAAGCTTGAAGTTCAGAAGATATTATTCCAAACAGAAATGTTATTTATACACAAGTGTGTGTGTGTGTATGTACTTATACATTATCTCTTCAGGCTGTGATGGGATCCAGAGGCAAACAAGAGCTGTGACCACAGCAGCTGGAAGGAAGGAAGGGGGTGATTCTGGGAGAGAAGGAGAACAACATGGAGCATTCCCCAAAGAGATGGAGCGGCCTGGGAAGAGGGGAGCTCCAGGAGGCCTGTGAGTGGACAATGCTGCTCTTCCTTCAGATACATCACTCCTGATGTCTCTAATGCCCAGGACTGCAGAAAATCTGTGATTGTGGCCCACAAAAGGCCATGCTGTGGGGTAGTACCCTGGGAGGTGCTGGGGCAGGGCTGGAGTACCCCAGCCCTGGTTGACAGATTCCCCTTGGCTGGAGTAATCTCCTTCTGCATCCCCAAATGCTGACCCTGCAGGAAAGTGTAAGCACAACCAAACATCCAAGAAACAACCAAAAATACAGACAAAACCTTGGGAAAACTGCTGCACTTGGAGCTGTTTGCCGAATTCCTTGGGCTTTGTTCACAGATGGTTTTATTTAGCTCCGTGAGTTAGTGCAAAGTGATAAAAGAGAAACTCTTGCTGGATAAATCATAGCACCAGAGCTGAGACTGTGTGAACTCTCCAATTAAACTTGACAACTTCTTAAAAAATGTAATCCTATAGATGCAATATGACAATTCCCAAAGTGCAGCATGAGCGTGGTATGATACGTTCAGCTGTTTCGCCTTAGGACAGCTGAGTTGGCATTGTGCTCAAAGAGAGAGGGTGGAGAGAATTTGAGGAGCAATGACACCAGGTGTGAGAGCTTGGGGGTGTCACTAGGGTGGCATTTAAATCATTTGGGACTTGAATGTTTACCAGTGGGTTTTATTCTCCTTCCACTTTTCTACTCAGTAAGGGTAGTATCAGCAAGGCTCAGAGCATTACAGGAGCTGACAGACTTCTCTTAGCAGAGAATTGAAAGAGCAACAAAGGAAGAGGCAGGAGATGAGTTGTTACCTGCCACTGGACAACTGCCACTGGGTTTTCAAGTACTCATTAATTTATCTCAAGTGTTTCAATTAAACCTTTCTGTAGTGGTGAGTTTGCATCTCCCCAGGTGTTGGGACTGCTCAGCACCGTGATTAATCGGGCAGGTGTCACTTCTCGTGTTTGGAGCCCACTTGAGAGTGAGAAACGAATCATGCCAGAAGGGTTTGGTCTATTTTCCTTGGTGGAGCAGATGAGATGGATCGTGGAAACAACCTCCCAATTTGTCAGACTCAATCCCATCTCTTGCTCAGCAGAAGCTGTGGCTATTGAACTCAGCCCCCCCAGGCACCGTGCCCAGAGGGCTGCTCCCAGGGCTGAGCAGGGATGTCAGTGCTGCTAATTTTAGTTCACTTTTACATAGACAGGAAAGAAAATGGGGAAAGTAACAAAACACCTCTGTGATTACAACACTTATGTGATAAAATCACTGCTTTGCGTGTCAGTGGGTTAGTACAGTTTCAATGGGAAAGGTGTTTTTATCCTGCATAAGACTTGAATGTGTGTAAAAAGAACTGCAGTAGTCTTGCCCTGTCCTCCACCCCATGTCTGAAGGCTTTGCTCAGTAGATGGGAGATGAAATTAAGTAGGTTTAAATAAATAATTGGGGAGAGGGGCAATATTTTCTCTTATCTAAGCACTGCTGATAGGAAAGAATTTGCCTCCTTCATTAGAGCTGTGCCAGATGTCTGAAAGGGGCAACATGTGAAGGACTCAACTTACTTCTGGGCTGAAAAGTGATGCCAAAGGCAGGAAAAAGTACCACAGTTTGGGTTTTAATTTGCTTTATTTTTTAATGGTCAAACTGCTTCATCTGAAATCCAACTATGACACTAAACCATCCCAAAATCGTTGTTTAATAGCAAGCCCCTCATTTTTCTCATTGCCTCTTTTCTCCTACACTCATGCACTGACTTTGACTTAAATGTATGTGTTTCCCAGCTGTTGGGAGAATGGTGTGTGGTGTGTTACAAGCACAGAGGCAAGCAGCTCAAGTCTGTGTTCAAGTTAACATTCAATTCACAGCTGGAAGTGCTGTGAAATACCTGCAGTCCCCAGGCTCTCTTTTTTTCTATGCTTATTTTAAATCTCATTTGTGTTAAATGATGGGGAGGTACTTGCTCCTGAAGGTCAGGCATAGCAACTGTGGGACAAAATGAGACCTAAAATAATAATTAGGGTTTTGCACACTGCTGCAGACACAGAAATAGCTGCAGGATGCATTTCTCAACCTGCCCCTCATGTTTTCAAAGCAGCCACTGCTCCATAGGTAAATCTGTGTAACTTGGAGAGTATTAGCTTGTTCATCCATCTCCTTGTGATGATTTAATTGATGTAGCAATGTTTTACATATCTTAGATGCAATGACTTAGTGGTAATCAGGACACTTTGTGTATTTGGCATAGAGAAATGAAGCTGGAGAACTCTTTTCTTAGTTTTAAAAAATAATTCAGGATATCTGAGGTTGTGCACTTGAAGTGTTTGTGGTCCTCCTTCAGCAGAAAGCAGGCTCCTGGTGCCACAGCTGTAGCTTGGGTTGTGGTTTAAATGAGCCAGATGTTACCTACAGTTGGCAGGATCATACTGGTCAGTGACTCACTTTGATAGAATCCCTGAATGGGTTGGTTTGGAAGGGACTTCAAAGCCCATCTCATTCCATCCCATACCATGAGCAGGGATACCTTCCACTAGCCTAGGGTATTCCAAGCACCATCTAACCTGGCCTTGAGCATCATCTCCAGAAGTTGTTGCTGTGTGTTTGGGTGTACAGGACTGTTAAAGGGCTGCAGGCCCAGGTGTGCACCTGAACACAGGGCAGTGACTCAGCTGCAGGGGAGACAAGGCTTCAGCATGGCTTGGGAGCTGAGCAATGCTGGACAATTAAAAGGTAGATAAAAAAATGGAGGGGACCAGAGAGCCAGGTGGGCTCTGAGGCTTTGAGGTCTGGATGGTGGATTGTATTAGCAGGCGCAGTCGTAGCTGCTTAGCAGGTGCTGAGCTTGACCTCTGGTCATGGCTGGTTTCCCTCATAGGTGTTTCTGTGTATGTGCCTCGTGCTCCTCAAGGATGGCACTCAGTGCTTACATGACAATGCCATTGTACCTCATTTCTCGCTCCAATCTAAGCGTGAGACTTCACACTGCCCTTCTAGGAGATGTCCTTTCCATCGCTCACTGAGGATCACACCAGGGCACTTTCTTGTCTGATCTCAGTGATTAATTGCTGTAACCTACACTTATAAAAGGCAATTAAATAGATCCTTTTATGTTCACTCCTTTTCATACAAACCAATAGATGTAAAAGTGTCTCTAAAGCCTTATTTATCCTGCACTAAATCAGCTGTAATTGTAAAAACATTGCACAGCATCTGTGATCCAAACTCTGTTGCTGGTTTCAACCTTTCCAGTCACTGCCATGGTGCAAAGCTCTGTCAGGCACTGCTCTCATTTTCGTGAATTTTATGGCTGCATTGGCTGTGGATATAACCATTAGCCAAGAAACTAGGGATTGGGAGATAGGGAAGCCTGAAATATGCTTTTCATGCTGGGTTTTTAAGACCTCATGAAATGAAATCAAATTTGTTTGGAGTGCTAATCTGAGGTTTTGAGCCTTACTTCCAGGTTCATCTGTTTTTGTGATGCACCTGCCTTCAGCACGAGGACAGTGCTGCCCCCAAGACGCGTATGTAGTATGTGGGGTGTAAAAGATTCCTTAAGGTTGGAAACACCCTCTGAGACCATTGAGTCCAACTGTTCCCCCAGCACTGCCAATGCCACCACCAACCATGTCCCTAAATGCCACAGCTGTAAGATTTTGAACACACTCAGGAGTTGTGGTTCCACTGTGGCTGGGGGTGGCTAGTGAAGTAACTTCCACGAGGAGATAAAAAGTTTCTTTTCTTTTGAAGATTATCTAAATGCCAAGTGAAAGTTACATTTAGTTTAGTCTGAAACAATGTGACAAACCTGGGGGTATTGCACCCAGGCAATATCAAGCCTCCTTGGCTCTCATCCTTGTTCTCTGAGAGGGCTTGGTTTGGAGACAAGCACAGCAGTGTTGACTCCACTTGCCAAATGTTGCTGGGGCCTCCCTGGTGATGTTAATCAGGAACCAGCAGGTGTTTCCAAACCAATTGATTAACTCCTGACCTCCTTCCAGCGTTGAGTGCCTGCTCTGACCTGTCTCTAGCTTTCCAGAGTCCCCTTTTCCACCCCTCACTCATAGATACTTCTCTCTTTCAGTCCTCTGTGACCTTTCTTGTCCTTTGCAGTTGTTTGTGTACTTTGTGACTCTCTTAGAGTGAATGTCCTCAGACCCCAAGGTGTGCTTGGTGTGTTTCTAGCATCTTTAGTTCCCGAATCCTGCCTGGGAGCTGGACCTTTGCACTTGGATGAATTGCATTATGCACCTGGGTATGGGCTGCAATCCTTTTATGAAGAGCTATATTAAAAACGTACAGGTTGTTTTGACCCTCTCTGGGCTATAATGCAGGGAAGAGTGGACCTATGTTTTGCTTCATCTTTCTCTTTTCATATGTTCCTGGGTTTGAAATAAGTGAGTTTAGGCACTAGAAACAAAACAGCCACAGTTACCTGGAGCTCAGTAGGAGGTAACCTACTTTCTTTGCAGGCACAGTGCTCAGGTGTGGTGCTGCTTGTACTTGCAGCTATTGTAAAGAGGCACCAAGTATCACCAATATGCGTATTTTAGGGGCAAAAACATTCTGAGATAGAAAACACATAGCAATACCTGTTTTAGTGCTGATTGACTTCCTCATGTGGCACCTAAAAATTGAAGCGTTAGAGGTTTTATGAAGATGAGACACAAATAAGGGCTTTGAGGAGAAAACTGATGGGTTTATTTTATAGAAGGCTTTCAAATTCAGGTTTATTCATGTCTGCCTGCTCACAGTGAGCACTTTGAGGCACGAGGTTTGGGCTTCTGCTGGGCTCCAGAGCAGAGGGTGCTGCTTAGAAATATAGGCATGTTTTAATATATATAGTTACTAACTTCAAATGCCATAGGAATGAGGCTACTGCATTTGCATGTCTCCTGGTGACATTCTCCCAATCAAGGCATGTAGGAACCTCAGTGAATGAGTTACAGAAACCCCCTGAAATTTGTGCAGGCTGGCTCACCAAATGCTTCACTTCTTTACTAGCAAAAGCAGTTTGTGTTTTCATGAGCAAGGATTCCAATCTAGCCCAGCCAGGAGGTCCATGTGGCTTTGTATGAAGCAATTAATGATCAAGTATTTAATGGTTAATGATTTACTCAAATTAAATAAATTATACTAATGGAACTTAACACCTCTTTGAACTGCTAAAATTTACTCAAACCCTTTCTACAAGTGACTGCACATCTGGCAGGTAGGAGTTGGCCTGGGTGTGAGAAAATCCTGGGTGTCTTTTTCCTTTTAATTCAAAGAGAACTATCTGGAAAAAAGAATCAGGGAGAACAGACTGGCCATGGCTTGAGTGTTCCCAGGTGACACCAGCCACCTGGTAAGGGGTAATGTTGGATCCATGGTCCTAAGGACCTTCACCTACCATCACCCAAATGTGTGACTGGAGGGGCTGAAGCTCATAAAGCAGGAGAGGGAAAACCACATTAGCAAGACTCCTGTGCTGCCTTCCTCCCTCCTTGGAGAAGAACTCATTCCACCCCATTTGTGATGGGAAAAAGCCTGTTAGGCAAATCAGGCTGGAATGTCTTGGATGCTGTTGCAGAGCTGCCCACGTTTTCCTGCAGCTGACAACACGGTAAACTTGCCTTGGTTACCCTGCTCTGGTGAGAAGTCCCTACATGGAAGGTAACTGTCTACAGAATGCTCTGTAATAGCTCTTCCAGGTTACTGTGATGTTGCTTTGATAAATCATTCTTTTTTTAACCAAACTGTCTGATAACTTTGTATTTGTGGCCTTTAAATCCTGCCAGAGTGAGGTGTGAATTCCTAAGCTTATTGGGAATGAGGTTAACAAGAAAGACCCAGACAAATGCTTAAGTCTGAATGGGCGAATTTGCTCTGTGATGATCTGATGTCTTCCAGCTTTAGGAGTAATGTTGGAACAAGAGGACTGAGCTGTAGCAATAGGAATGTCCTGGGCAGTTTCCCAAGTCTAATTTGCATGAAGTTGACAAGACTATCTATTATTTGGACATGACTTTTTAACATGTAGTCTATGGAATTTAGATCATGAATTCAGCAAGAAACCTAGGAAGGGTTGTGTTCTTTGAAGTCCCTTGAGAGCCTGAACTGCACTTTGCATTATCTCTTGCACTTGTGTACTTGAGGCAGCTAAGCCTGTTTGTGCCCCCAATATCCAGCAAAAATCCATTAAGTCTGAAACTGGAACCCATAGAAATATTAATGACCTAAAAAAGCTGCTTCTATATCTGCACTTGTCTGTCCTGGACCATAGACAGCTCCTTGGAAGCAGGGGAGGAGTACATGGGTCTCCCCCTCTGCTGTGAACACACCTGGGCTCTATGGTACCCACCTAGATTGCTCCAGTTTATCAGAGTGTTTGAAAAATCCTGCTGGATTTCAGCTCTCAAGTCCTCCTGCACATGGAGATAAGCATTGCCAGGGCAGGATGCTGCTCTCCAGTGCTTACTGAAGTGCTGGTTTTGCCTGTGTTTGGGTGAAATGATTTGTATCCATGGCCTTAATTTCATCTTCCTGGCTACCAAAATTCCAGGTGTCTCCCCCATGGAGTAACCCACACCTGTGCTTATCATATGCAGGCTAAAAAATAAATTGCATGTTTCACTTTAAGGAAAAACCAAAGTAGTGAAGAGCATGAAAAGCTTCCCCAAATTTGTTCCTTTCAGCCTTAGACTCTCCTGTCCCCATAGGGTGTTGGATCATCCTGTTCTGGCACTTTATGGAAATGTGCCAAGATTCAAATTGTTGCCTTACAGTGCCAGGATAATTTTACTGTATTTCCCTGATTGCAGGTTATTCTGTACCTTCTGGAGTATCTGTGATCTCTTGAATGATAATTGCTATCACTTCTTCATGTGTTCATCATTCATATGTGTTTCTTGTTCAAATCTATTTCAGGCTGCTGAAGGAAGTCTTTTTCCTGCAAAGCTGATGTGAACTAAAAGCCTAATTTAGCTGTCTAAAGCTAAATTGCATTTGGTGAACCCGTTAAAATCTTTTTTTCTCTTTAAACCAATTTTGAGAAATAAATAATCCTTCTCTATTACTAGGCATTTTTTTCAAGCAGTTTGCTGCTTTTAGAGGTGTTCCCCCTGCAAATTCTGGAAGATACTCAGCTGAGTCTGCTGATGTTAAACACTCCTGTTAAAAGCTCATTTCATGCTACAAGAGTGAAAATGAAGCTAATCTCGCAAACAGGGCAGTGGGAAATGGGGGCACTTGCGTTTTTCTGAAATTATATGCAACTCCCCAAACCAGGAGAAGAAATAACTGCTCATGTTTGAAGAATTGATTCTTTCAGCTTCTTTAATTCCAAGCCAGGAGGTTAAACTTGCAGTGGACTTTATCTCTTTGGCAAGAGATGCAACAGTGTGCTGAGGGGTGTCCCTTGTGCCCCACTCCGAGGAAAGTCCTGAGCAGGTTCCTGGAGGACAGGCTGCAAGTGTCCCACCATGGGCTCTGCCCTTGCCCAACCCTGCTCAGCTGCTCCTCAAACTGAACCCAAACTGTGCCATTTCCCCAAAGGGTTGTGAAGCTGAACTGAATGTGTACAAACTATTCCTAGGCTCCTGGAAAACCGACCCATGACTGGCACTGAAGAGCCTCTTCATCCATGATGGGAATGTTCCAGGTCAATGAAGCAGCCCCAGACCCAATGCAGCCTGTGTTCTGGTCTGGTTATCCAATCTGCAATGACGCTGGGGGATGTTTCCCAGCCCAGCTGTGGAGGAGTACTTGGCACAGGGAACCACATAGGGAGGGTGTGATTCTTTTTGAAGATCTGTAGTAGTCATTGAGTAAACCCATGTAGGATCAGGAGAAATCCAACGCAGGTTTGTACCTGCCCAGATAAATGTAGATTGTTACAAATGTGTTGTTCATCCATGCGGGAGGGACCATGAAAGCCAAAACAAGACAAAACAAAGCAATCAGGAATGCAGAGCAATAAATCAGGGAGTAAATAATTCATTTACTCCTCTTAGGAAGAGGTTTTTGTTAGAAATTACTTTTAATCTTGCTTTGAATAAGAAAAACTAATGGTAGTGGTATATGATGTCTGCTGCTCGAAGTCCAGGCTTGGGAAAAGTCATTTGGAGGATTATATTTTATGTCCAGGATCCCTTGCTTCCGTTAAAAGCCAAATGACAGCCTGCGCCAGCTGAAGGAATACTGAGGAATGCAAGTTTCTCTGCTATCCTTTGGGCTTTTTTTCAAACCTGTGATAAGCTCACCCTGTTTTCCCCTGCTAGTTGTTATGAGTCATTCCTGTTTTCCTTCTCCTTTTTCTGAACTTTTTGGATACAATCATGCTTGTTTATTTTAACCTCTCCTCCCTCTAAGACTATTTTGTGGGGCAGCATTTAAACTGCGGGTATGAGCAAGTGAATGATGTGAATTAGCACAGCTGTACTTCCTCTTCTACTTAGGCTTGTAGAAAGTCAGACTTTCCTCAGCTGAAAGTACTGTTCAAACTTTCATATCTGTAAATACTTGTATTTTTCTAGTGTGTTAATTTCCTGTGAAACTAATTGGCAAAAAGACTCAATTTGTGGTGTTATGGATCTTTGCTTGGGCTATTCCTTGGCCAGTTTGCATCAGTAACCACTCTGACTCTAACAATAGTGACCTGCTCAGGGATTTGAAAGTATATAGTACAAGTGTGTTGTCATGTCCATGCCAGGGCTCCCTGGTAGCCTCTGTGATTGTTTGCCAGGAAGCATTAAACACTAAGATAAAATGGATGTGAAGCTACCCCAAAGGCTCCCAGGGAGGCAGAGCTGCTGCAGCAGTCACAGTGTGCCCAAACCTGCGAGCTCAGCAGCAGCAGCAGCTCACTGCAGGTGCTGCAGACACAATAAAGGGACACAGCAATTTCTTTTCAGTGAGATTTGGTTTCTTTCCCCCCCCTAATTAAAATAATTAAATGGCATTTAATTACAAGACTGCATCTGAGTCTGTTACATCTCATTAGCTGATTTATTTGGATTATCAGGTTTGTTTCCACCCTGTGTAGCAGGAGCACACCTGGCTCCCAATTTCAGTGTGTGGTGACTAGTTGTGCACACCAAGAAGTTGCTGAGCAGAAGCAGTATCTTGATAATGAATGCAAATGTCAGTGGTATTTGCAGTGTTCACTGTATAACCTGCCCCAAGTAGCACCCATGTGCTTTTACCTTTTCCATTTGTGCCTGAGCTATAGTCAATAATTTTACAGGTGCCTAATTAGAAAGGTTGATTTTTACATATGTATTTAAGCACAGAAATGTCCTCACCTCTAGCTGTGCTAAGGAATAGCATCCACTTCTTCTTCTTAGAGGCTTAGTGTCCATGTGCTCACAAGTTTTCACACTACTACAAACATACTTCAAATATTCCTTTTGTAGAAAATCAAGACCTTGCCACTCTGAGTCTGAGGGATTCATAGGGAAATGGGAGGTTTATATTGGATATTAGGCAAAATATTTTCACTGAAAGAAAAATGTTTTCACTGTTAGGTGTTTCACTGGCATAGTTTGCACTGCCCAGGGGTGGAGTCATCATCCATGGAAGTGTTCAAAAAACATGTGCATGTGGCACCTGGGGCATGGTTTTGTGTTGAACATAGTGTTGGGTTAATGGCTGGACATGATGATCTTAGGGGTCCTTTCCAGCCTTAAGGATTCTGTGATTCTAAGTATCTGAACAGGTTATCCTGGAGATGTGTGAGTGCTCATAGGTTTTCCTTGCCCTGTCACTGTTTGACATCAATATGTGCCCTCTGAGCTTCCTATTTGCCTCTGGGGCATGGTTTTGTGTTGAACATAGTGTTGGGTTAATGGCTGGACATGATGATCTTAGGGGTCCTTTCCAGCCTTAAGGATTCTGTGATTCTAAGTATCTGAACAGGTTATCCTGGAGATGTGTGAGTGCTCATAGGTTTTCCTTGCCCTGTCACTGTTTGACATCAATATGTGCCCTCTGAGCTTCCTATTTGCCTTGCAGTTCTTTTGCCTGTTTCTTCTGTGCTTTGGGTGTCACTGAGAGCCAAGTCATCCTTTGAGATGTATCACCATCTCCCTTTTGTGCATTGCTACTTTTCAGGGAGGAAAATATGGATAAAGTGGAAAGAACTATGTACATAAATACAGGTCCATTATTTTTCTCCTGTTTTAAAGGATCAGGATTTTTCCAGGACTCTCATTGTGTTTTGGGAAGCTAAGGCTGAGGTGCCTGCTGAAGGCTCAGGAGGAGCTGAGGGCTCGCAGCAAGCCTGCTGGGATTAACAATAGCTTGAATGATGGAGTCAGGGTTAGAGAGGGAGACAATTTTCCATGTAATCTGTCCAAGTTCTTTGCAGGAAGCCTGAAAAGAGACGATTTTAGGTTTTCAGCTCCCTGGATGATTGGCTGCTCCTGAAAAAGTTTTGGCACTGAGTTACTGTGGCTTGTTTGCTCCCCAGGACCCAGAGGCTCAAGTTTTTGGATGGTTATTTCACATCTACTGCACTTCTGCAGCTGCTTTCCATTGCTCTTGGAGCACTTCTTTATCCAAGAGAAATTTAAAGGACAAATGGAGGAACTCTAATGACCTTTCCTGTGGTTTGCTGGTGTGTTTATATCTGGTTGAGAAATGGAGTCAGTATTCGATTTTCCCCATCTTTTTCACTATGAGTAATAGAATCTCAGACTGGTTTGGGTTGGAAGAGACATTAAAGCTCATCCAGTCCCACCCCCTGCCATGGACAGGAACACCATCCACTAGACCAGGTTGATCCAAGCCCTGTCCAGCCTGGTCTTGAACACCAGGAATAGAACAGCCACGGTTTCTCTGGGCATCTTACACACATGGAAATAGGTAAATGAAAATTAAAAAAGCTGTTGGAAATGGCTAATGAATAAAGACTCCTCAGAAAAGGACACATTCTGCTCTGCTAAGTCTCATTCGGATCAGAGTTCATCCAGCAAGAAGCACTTGAAAGATGAATGTCACAGAAGCAGTGTAATGATGCTGAGGGCTTTAAATGATCAAAGACTCCCTTGAAAAGCCTCTTGTCAACCCTCAGTGCTGTGTCACAACTCCTTGTGTCAGTCCTGAAGGGAAAACAAAATATTGCTGATTTTTGGAGATATGGGCGAGATCATCCAAATCTCAAAGACAGAAACACAGCTGCTTATTAGGAGGGTTTTTTTTTTCTCCTAGAATATGCCTTTTAACTGTGTAGGTATGTGTTATGGCCACAGGCAAAGCGGGATGTGCACATATTGCATTGCCTCTGGCTAGCAAATGTTCTAGGTGCTCAGCATCTCAGGCAGGTAGCTCAGAATGAGCTGCAAGTCAACCTGGCTACAACCAATCAGTTATTCGAGAGCACTCACAGCAAAGTACCTGAAAGGAGAAGTCACTTGCCAGGCACTAACAGGCATGGTAAAGAAGCGATGTCTCTAGCAAAACTAAGAGGCTTACAGTGTGATTTCTAATAACAAATCAAACCTAGCTGGCTAAAAGGAACTCCAGTCCTTGTACTCACCTGCTAGAAATTCATCAGCTGAACATGTTAATAAGGGGATGGGTTTGATGACCTAGAGCTCTGGTTTGTCTGGAGTTTTAGTTTCAGCTGCCCCAGACACTGCACATGAATTTGATCACAGGAGGCCTTTTGCCATCCTCAGAGTGGGGTTGGGAAAATGCTTCTCTTGGGGAGGGTTGTAAGGTCTTCACAGGAAAATCACTAACAATACACCTGTACCCCAGGGCTGAGCCTTTGATGGAATCGCAGGCTGGTGTGGGTTGAAAGGGTCCTTAAGGCTCACCTCATTCCACCCCCTGCCATGGGCAGGTCCCTTCCAACCCAGACCTTTCTGGGATTCTACGATCTGGATGTTAAAACACTGATGCAATGTAGAGTCACCAAGTATGTTCCTATGATCCTTTGATAACAACTTTTCTTTTCCCACTAAACTAAACTGCTAAACCCTCATTAATCACAACTGAAAGCCATTATTGGCAGTGTGACTCTGGCTGCTATGAAGGTAGTACCTTGCCAAGATTAGCTTTTTCCCCCCAGTGCCTCTGGTATAGATAAGGAGATGTTTGTTGCCTCGTTGCCTTCTGAAAGATGTTATTGCAGACAAGAAGTGCATTGTGCAATGCTCCACCTAAGAGACTTGTTGATCAGTAAAAGACAACAACTAGATTTGAATTTCATGGAATTAATTTCTAACAGCTGCTGTTAACTGTGCTACCAGATCAGGTCCCAGCTTGGCTGTTCTGGCTGCATCCACGCTGCAAATGTGGCAAGCAATCTGGGACAGTGTTGTGATCTTATTTTATTAATATGTTATCAATGGTTCTTTTTAATGAGTTCTACATTGTTTTCCTTGGTGCAGCTGCAGAATTTCTCTCTTTGCATGGTTTCTGCAAAGGCTCTCTCCACACTCCACCAAGATGTGATCCCTGCAGTGCTCTTTGGAAGGGCTCTCCTGCTAGAGTTGAAAATAGAAATACAAAGAGATGGTTTGCTCAAAGCAGCTAAGATCAGTGTTAGAATGTAACCAGTGAGAGAACCCTGATGAGCAGGATTGATTTGTGGAGTGAGAAGTGCAGTATCCTGGGAATCCAGTGGTTTGCCTTTTCCTTCTGGGACTGTTTGGGTCTATCCCAGGACTCCCTGGGAGGAAGAGATGTTCCAGTGCCTTCTGTCCCATCCTGTGCTCAGCCCCAGGATTGCTGCTGCTGCTTTTATGGTAGAGAAGCCTGGAAAAGAAGGCACAGCAATTAGGAGCAGGTGGGACCTGATCCTGCTGGCCATGGCTACATTCCAGTGGTTGTGTGGAGCCTGCTGGGGAAGACTTAAGGAGCTTTGGTCTGTCCCATGGGGGATGTGCTGTGTGCCTGGTGCTGAGCAGAGGATGTGCTATCAACAAAGGTACTTGTCTTCACAAAAGTGAGCCTTTCAAAACAAAAAAAAAGCAACCCAGATGACAAGAGAGATAATTACAGGTCCATATTGCAGATATTAAAAAAAAAATAATCCCAACCCATACATAATTGCAGTTCCTTTCGCTTTTTTGGATGTTCCTGCAAAGAAAATATCATCAGTCAGTGCTAAACTGAACATAATATTGGGCTTAATTCCCCCAGATGTAGTTTTCTCTCATTAAAATAATTTCAAAGCAAGATGGTTCACAGCTTCACTGAAAAGCCACTGTTGTTCTTTACAAGCTTTTCCTGAAATAGCCAAACTCACTGGATCAGATTATTACCTTTGTGTTCTGTAGAACGCTTTTCCTGTCTAAGTTCTCCATCAAAACAAAGGAAATACCTTGTCACTTAGCCTAATAAATGATGGATTTTTAGAATAGGCTTTGCCACTTAATCATGTCTGAAATACATATTGATGCCAAAGATCAAAATCCTTCTGGAATGTGAGGGGGGGAAAAATGCATTTTGAAGTTCACCTGTCAAGTTTTCCCACCTTGTGGGATCTTGGAGACATGGAATTTAATTTGCTATTAACCTAAATGGCACCTCGGAGAGGCAGAAACAACCTCCACTGACTCCCAGAGGCATTTGGGCACTGATCCTTCCACATTCTGAGCTGAGAGTTTTTCCCAGTGTCCTGTGTCACATGTTTGATGCCCAAAGGGATGTTCCAAAGGATGATTGTTATGTTTCAGACAGGAAACATCTTTCACCTATTCTGGAAGAGTAAAATATTTTCTTCTTGTCAATCCTGAGCTAATCAAAGTAAGAAGACAATTTGAGCAAGATTTTGTGAAAAATGAGGTGTTTTTCTGTTTAGAAACCTCATGGCAGGAGAGAAATGAGCCTGGTGGAGCGTGAAGCCTGCAAAAGATAATGCTGGCTGTTTGAAAGAAAATCCTGTTCACAGGTTCATAATACACCTCCATAAATGAGATTGCAGCCAAAAAATATCACTCAGGACCTGAATGAAATGAAATAAATAATCTGGTATTTACACTGGGAGTTGATAACCTGCAGCAAATTAAATCGGGCACAGGAATCATGATACATTGAACATGTTGAAATTCTATCCGGAGCCAGTAACATATCCCTCAGCATGTGGAGGCCACTGGTGACCCCCCAGTGTGGCATAAACCATGTGGTCTCACCCACACTGAGCACCATCAGCAGTTACAGCAACTGCTCAAGACTTTTTTTACTTAGAATGATTGCATTTTTCCTGTATGTGCCACGGAAATTTGGAACAATGTTCATCAAAATGTCATTTTTTGTTAGAAATCATGTTCCATGAAAGGGCAAGCCACCTCTATTTTGTGTTGGAGCTGCCTTTGGCTCAGGGAAATTGTTCCCATTGATTAGTCCTCTATGTTCTTTGGAAAAGAGACTTTAGTTCTTGCCTGTGTGTAACCCTTGGCTGCTGCTCCTTGTGGGGGGTTTGGCTTTCATAAACACATTGCAGGGCTGATACTGTGCTAAGGGTCAGCTACACATCCATAAATGGCAGATGTAAATGGATCAAATAGGGTTGAGATTTATTCAGCTGAAATAGCAACCAGTTGAATTTTAGTTTTGAACTGGAATGGTGAGAGGAAATAAGAGCTCTGCATTTTCTGCCCATGAAAATCGCTTAGACCTTGTTTCTTGCTTCCTCTTGCTTTGCTTTGGTATTTATATTTGCCTTTTTTAAAGTAGTACAACACCCTATATTAAGGGTTGACAACTTAATTATATGTGATTGATCTGCTTATTTTGAGTGAGTTGTTACCAGAATGTAAACGGCAACTGTTATACTTTTTTCATGTTTGGCATTTGTGAGCAGAGGCAGGAGGGAACTGTTCTGGCTCAGGAGCAGCTGGTGGGTTCTGGGGGGAAACTTCCTGCAGCAGGGCCAAAAATGTCCCTGGGGAGAATCACACAATCATTGAGCTTGAGAAAGACCTCCAAGGTCAGTGAGTCCAACCTGTGACCCATCACCACCTTGTCAGCTACACCAGAGCACTGAGTGCCACATCCAGTCCTTCCTTGGATGCCTCCAGGGATGGTCACTCCACACCATCCTGGACAGCCCCCTCCTGATCACCCTCTTCATGAAGAAGTTCTTCTTGAAGTCCAACCTGGACCTCTCCTGGTATAGCTGAGGCCATTTCCCCTTGTGCTGTCCCTTGTTCCCTGGGAGCAGAGCCTGAACCCCACCTGGCTGTACCTCCTGTCAGGGAGTTGTAGAGAGCCAGAAGGTCTCCCTGAGCCTCCTCCAGGCTGAGCTCACTCAGCTCCCTCAGCCCTTCCTGGTATTCCAGCCCCTTCCCCAGCTCCATTCCCTTTTCTGGACACTCTCCAGCTGCTCAATGTCCTTCTTGTCAGAGAGAGCAGCTCTCTGAGCCTCCAGGCAGAGCCCCCACAGCTCCCTCAGCTGCTCCTTGTGCTCCAGTCCTTTCCCCAGCTCTATTATCTTCTCTGGACAAGCTCCAGGCCCTCAATGTCTTTCTTGAAGTAAGGTGCCTGGAATTAGAAAAACAGGAGCTGATGTGCATCACCAGTCCCAGTACGGAGTGGGTTCTTGGAGACCTCCTCACCCTGGAGAGTCTCTGGACAGAGTGACTCTGAGCATTCCACATTTTAGGAATGAGGTTTTCCTCACAGAGCTGCAATGTTGTCCCTAAGTAGTGACAGACAGAACAGGCTGCAGGAGAAATGTCCCTGCAAAGAAGAGCTGCAATGTCATTCTGTGACCAGCTCTGTCATGTCCCCAGGGCTTCCCTATGTGTTCCTGCTCTAAACATTGGAGTTTGGAGGGGGATCAAACCTCTTGGTTGCTTTAATATTTTCTCCCGTGTCCTTTGCAGTTCTTGATGAGATGTGTGTAGTGGTGGCAGTGGCAGTCACAGGGATGGAGTTTGGTTTTAAGGTTGATTTGAATGCTCAGTCCACTCTGAAGGCTTGTCGCTCCTTATCCATCTGATGGCACACGTGGGATAATGTTTGTGACATGGGCTTTATCTTCTTCTGAGAGCACAGCAGCCAACACTGAAATTTTAGGCATTGGTCCTTCTAATAAATGAAGTAGTTCATAAAAAATCAAGTAACTGCTGCTAAACTGTCAAGACTTCGATGCCGTCAGAGGTTTTCAAAAGGCTTGGAACAAATTTTGGAACTCTATTTGATCTTCCTTCTACCACCGCAAGCACGAGAATGTAATATGTGCCTTTCTCAGTAATTCAGCACAGGATAGTTATGTTTCTCAAAGGGCAGAGCTGCTGCAGTGTGAAGGGTCACACAGCTCCTGAGACCAACAGTTTGTGTTTCCAGACAACAAATGGAAGCTGAAAACAATCAATGTAGGTGATAGAGCTTAAATGTCTGTTAAGTTCATTTTCTCAATTCATTTTCTATGAAAATACAGCTCTTCTCTTTGCTTTTGATATCAAGAAACACTGAAGATGTATTTTGTGTAGTCATACAGGGATCCATCCACATATCACACATAACCTAACAGGCTATATTTTCTTTCCTAGGTGTCCCAGCATGTTTTAAATTGGGAAATGTTTCAATATTCCTTTCCTGGTTAAACCATCTGCTTGACCTGAAGGATAATATGCAGTGGGGGATGTGTGACCCTGCTATTGAGCAGAGGAAGAAGCATGTTGCCCAGAGAAGCTGTGGCTGCTCCATCCCTGGGAGTGTTCCAAGCCAGGTTAGATGGGGCTTGGAGCAAGCTGGGCTAGTGGAAGGTGTCCCTGCCCATGGCAGGGGGTGGAGTGAGATGAGCTTTAAGGTCCTTCCAACCTAAACCAGTCTGGGATTATGCAATAACTGTTCCCAAGGACATGGGCTGCTCTTTGTGACCCCTTGCTGGAGGTCACAAGGCCAAGAAGGGCATAAGGAAGTTCATGTAGCTGCAAGGTTGTGCTCCTGGCAAGGTCTGACAGTCTGTGTCTGCATCATGGAAGGAGCTGATGGACCAAGACCTTCCATGCCAGCTCACTGCCAGCGTGAGGGACAGTATGGTACAGCAGGAGAGCAGAACAGAGTGCACTGGGATCCTCAAGGCTTAATGTTGACATGACATTTGGTTATCCTGTAATGCTCAGAGAGCAAACACAACACCTCTGGGAGGAACAGCCAGGGAAAGGGAATGTCCAGAGCCCATGAAGAAGGAGAAAGTTGCCCTTCTTCCATGGGTGTTGCTTGCACAGATAATGAAGAGGAACAGAAGGAGAGAGCTGGTCCTTCCTGGCCCATGCAGTGTGGGGCAGTGCTGCTCTGGGCTGATTACACTGGAATGCCAAACCAGAGGACTGCTCTCTGCTGGACTGGCCACAGCTGGGCTGGGAAGGCTATTGAGTGGGATGCATAATGGCAAGACATGTTCAGCACTATGGCAAGGAGGGAACAATCAGTTCCTGGCTCCAGGGATGCTGCTGCCCTCTGATTCTCATGCCATCTGAGATGAGACACTGGTCACCACAACTGGCCTTGTGCTAAGGAGCCTTATTTTACTTTATTTTCCCCTTGATTCAGTGTTTCAGTAATGTATAACAACACACAGCAGGAGTGTCATTGTGTTTGGCACTGGCAGAGCTTTTGCGTAGCACTTTTCTATCCATGTGCTTGGATCCATGTGCTCTATCCATGGAAAAGCTTCAGGGTTGTGTGCCTGCTATAAAACATCAGTATGTAACTGAACCTCGCTGGGCTCTGCTGAAGCCACCAGCCTTGGGGAAGTTCCAGTCTAGCCCAGACTTTGGTCAGTGGTTTTTACAGACACTCCTGGTGCAGACCAGTGCTGCATTCCATGCAGAGTCCCCTGGCTGCTCAAGGAGCTGCTCTACCTTTTGCTGGTCTACTGAAAAATCTTCCCTGAGGAGAAGTTGTGCTGTTCCCTGGTGGTCAGACAGAATGTAATGTGTCCCACAAAAGAAACAGTCCCTTTGCATGAGTGGAAAGGGGATGGTGTGGTTGTTTCCTGCAGAACAGTGAAGTTTATCTTTTAATACAGCCATATTGATTGTGTCTTGATTGATTGCTCTTTTTTTTAAAAATGGGAGGGAAAACTTGACTCATAATAAAGCTGTAAAAAAGGACCAAATATGCGAACACCTGGGATGGTTTCACAGCGTGAATGAATGAGGGGTTCATAGATTTGTTTTGAAGTTGCAAGAGGGATTCTGTGTGTGAATTGAAATATAGGTGTGACAGGAAATCCCAGGCACAGGTTCTTTGGCCATACTCACATCCAAGCCTAGTGCACTTGGGAGCTCACAACACACAACAGTTTATGCATTACTGTATTTCTTACAGGAAGAGAAACCTTTGGTGTGACCTGTTTGGCACTGCTGTGTGCTGAGGCAGGGGATTGCAATCTCTGGGGCTTGTCAATACTACAGAGAACTCCTTTGCCCATTTCCATTGGTGTTATATCCTGGCTTTTGTGATTCAAATCTTTTGGGTAGCATTATTTAGCAGCATGGTATATTTATTGCAGTGTTTGACACCCCTAGTTAGATGTTCACTAGACTTCACATTCCCTTCTACTGAAGATTTTGTGCCCCATCTCTGTCCTGTCCTGACTCTGCCCTACAACTGCTGCACCTGAGTGTTTTACCTCTGGATGCTTTGATTATGCATTAATGTGGAAATTTTCAGCTACATAAGGGTAGTAATTTTTTTCCTAGCAGCTAAGTCAGTTATTTCATTAATATAGTTACACTCCTTCAATCTGCACATTTTCTACAGCCCTGGGTTTGTTTTGTTGCACTGACTTCATTTGCTCCAGTGTTTTATTAAGTGGAAATGAGCACCCTGGTGCCAGCATGGACTGGTTTGGTGACTTTTTCTCTGCCTGGCCCAGCCATGGTGAGCTGCAGACAAGTGCCAGTAAAGCCTCCTGCCCTTCAGGACTCAGGGTTGGGCCATCAGTTCCATGTGGTTCCATATTTTTCCTTGCCCGTGCATTAATTTTTCCCCCAGCACAATTATTTGTGGCTTTCCCAGTGGTGTGGTTCTGTCTATTGCAATGTCACTGAGGAACATGTTTACATTTCCTACCAGCACATCAGGATTCCTGGACTTGGTACGTTGTAACCTCTGGGAAGTGTGAGTGATGAATCATTTTTCTTGTAAAAGACGTGTTGTTTCAGGCTGCTATGACTAATTACTAACAAATGATGAGAATTTGAACATCAATTCCCAGTTTTTGCTCTGGGCAAACCCAGTTTTCAACACTCTTGTGTGGTTTGTTTCCTGGAGAGGGTCAAAGCTGCTGGCAATCATTAAGAGTTGCTCATTCTTCTGCTTTTCTGTGTGCACAGATGAGGCACAATCAGTTCTGGGATTTCAATTAAGGATTGAAATTATGTTCCAGACTATTTAAAATAATGTGAGGTTTTTGCATTCCTTAAAATAGTTCTTGTTCATCTGACTCAAATGTTACAACCTTGTGCATGTGCACAAGTAGAATTGCTCTGCCTATAGACCCTAAAATTGCATTACTACTTGAAGTTTACCATTATCATCATTGCTTGTGTTTTATTCTAGACTTAGTTTAGACTAAATTTCTGACTTCGTTCACTTGTATATTGGAGTTTACTCTTTGCAAGCTCATCCTCCTATTGTGATGCTTTCCAAAACTTCTTGCTATGAAAGCTCTTTCTTAGAGCCAAACAGGTTCAGGGAGTGCTGAATCTGAATATCCCGTCTCATTTAAATCCATAAATCTCTGAGAAAAATAAAGTTTCTGCTGTTCTGGTATCTGGAATAATTCACTCTTTGAATGCCCAGGTGGGAAACATGAAGCACTGAGAGGTGACAGAGCAGCATTGTGACAGATGCTAAAGTTCAGGATGCTGAGCCATGGGATGGGATTTGTACTGTGAAATAGATACCCCAAAATTGGAAAATATAAAAAAAGGATGACAAGAACTGGTTCAAGATCTGAAAAACCTGCCTTTGCAATAACAAGCTTAAAGGGGAAGGCAAAAAGTTGATTATTGCCTACCAGGACCTGAATGGGAAAATTTCTGCAGGCATGACAGTTCCTCAAGGAAAAGCATGCCAGGAATAAAGGCAGCAGTAAAGGCATCCCAGAAATTTTTGGAGATGTTTGACATTTCCCATATGAATGACCTACCTAGAAGCATCTTAGATTCCCAGACATATCAGTTTTAAAATCTTTCAAATCCAGCTGGGATTTCTTTGTTGGCAAACACAATTTCCTGTGACTCTGCAGTTCAGGATTGAATTCTTGGTGGCTAATAAAGTACAAGCTCATATTGCATCATGCCTCTCCAGTGGGACACTAATAGAGCATCTCTGGTTACTCAAATTCCTAATGTTGGGAGGAACATATTATCTCTTAGCCCTTTGTCTTTGTGTCAAAGCTGATTGAAATCAGTCAGGCGCTTGCAGAGCTCTTTCACGGTGGGCAGCACACAGACAGGGCAGGTGACATCAGCCTCATTTGCTTAAAGGGGAGAAGAAAAGGATAAAAATATTCTAAGGCCTAATAAATAGGTTTATGCTTGATGTAAAACATTTAGCAGTGCTGTGCTCAGGCTTTTTATTGATATTGCAATTTGAAAAATAGGAGTTGAAAAAATTCTAGGTAACTCCCCAGAGATGTTCTCTTTGCGGCAATAATATCTGAGTCTTTTAAAATTTCTTTGAACTGGAACTTAGATATACTATTTTAAAATGTGTAGATGAGTGTTTCAGTGGTATGTGTTATAGACTTGACCTCTGAGGGTGTTTTGGAAGGCCTAAATAAGTTTCTCTTCCAAATGTAGCCCTGGAAGCAGGTTACTGTGTCTGTGCCACCCTTAGTCCTGGGCTCTGCTGCAGTGGAAAAAACTCTGTTACAATTGTGTCTTTTCAGTCTCTGCATGAAGCCTGTGTTTGTGTGCAGGTCATTCATGTCTGAGCAATCAGAGATGTGTGCATCAGCAAGGTGTGTTTCTTGATGAATTAAGCTTATTTTGCAAGTCTCTCATCTCCCAGTACATTATGGCTCACTTCTTGCAGCTATTCAATTTCTTTGACAGATCCAAGCTCTTTTGCAAATGCCACTCTGAGAGTGGAGTGTGAATATTCAAACCCTGAGCCCTAATGCTGGCCCCAGACTGGGGAGATAACTCATGTTTCCTAGTGGTTAGTTTGTGGCTCTGCTTGTTGTGCTGTTACATCTCCTCTCACACAAACTCTTCTGTATTCAGGACAATTGATCTCTGAAAATGTGACCATGAAATTCCATTTCTATTCTTGTCCCCGAGTGTGGTCAAAGCCGACTTTATTTTCATTTATTTATGCATTTTCTCTAATAATGTCCTAGGTCAAGGAGGACCTTCTTGCCCTCTAGAACTTTCTGCCAGGAGATACAGCCAGGTGGGGTCAGGCTCTGCTCCCAGGGAACAAGGGGCAGGACGAGAGGAAACACCTCAAGCTGTGCCAGGGGAGGTTCAGGTTGGACATCAAGAAGAATTTCTTCACAGAAAGAGGGGTCTGGCATTGGAATGTGCTGCCCAGAGAGATGGTGGAGTCATCAACCCTGGAGGTGTCCAAGGAAGGACTGGATGTGACACTCAGTGCTCTGGTCTATTTGTCATTACCAAATGGGTCACAAGTGATGATCTTGGAAGACTTTTCCAACCTTCATGATTGTGTGATTGTAACTCCGTTCTCATTACCAACTCCCATGGCACAGGTGCCTTCTCACTTCCCAGCCCTGAGAGAAGCAGAGATGGGTTTTTCAGCACAGTGCCCAAGCTCTCTGATGGCTGTTTGTATCCCCCACTCACAGCTCCAAACCCCTGTTGTTAGTCAAAAGAAATGACTGATATGCAAATATTGTTTCCCATGGACTCCAGCAGTGCTGTGATTCCAGCATCAATTATGGAAGTGCTATAAGGCACAGCTTTGTACCATCACTCAGAGACTTATAGAGTCATGTCTAGAGATTCCTCAGGTTTTTAATCTCAACACCCTAGGAGAAAACACGCAGTCCACACAGCCTCCCCATCTGATACTTTATTAATGAGATTAAATGGGTAAGTAAATTATACATGTAAATCAAACAGAAAACAGAGTGGGATAATACAAAGTCAGCACATTAATCAGTTTATCAGGTTGGTTTATTTGATGTACTGTGATCAGCTATCTTTATGTCCTCCATCCACTGTGCTGCACAGCAAAAATAGAGTCCTCTCCCCACTTAAAAGATCATTTTGTATTGTACTGTCCTTTTCATCCCTCCAGGGACAAGAACTCCACCACTGTCCCAGGCATATGTTCCAGGGCTTGACAGCCCTTTCCATGAAGAAATTTTTCCTAACATCCAATCAAACTTCCCCTCACTCACAGGACCCATGCTAGGGCATGTAGTACAACCTGCTGCTCTGAGCAGGGCTGGATCTGAAATTGAATCAGGTTGCTCAGGGCTTGCAATGGTCCCTGTGCCAAAGTAAGATGTACCCAGAGACCTCAGGCTTGCAGCAGCAGTGGGCACTGCCAAGCAGCCAAAAGTCATCAACAAGAGTGATTGGTGGAGTATTAGACTGGATTGGAAGAATTTGGCTTGGTTGCCCTAAAGAACTAAAGAATAAAGGTTTTAGATGAGCAGTTTATATAGGCTGAGGGAGCTGGGGCTGTTCAGCCTCGAGAAGAGACAGCTGAGCAGGACCTCATTGGTGTCTGCCAGTGTTTGCAGGGAGGTGTCAGGCTGGATCAGGCTCTGCTCCATGATGTCCAGCAATAGGACAAGAGGACCCAGGCAGAAACTGACACACAGTAAATTCCATCTAAACATTCCTTCCTGAAGAAGGAAGAGCTTCTTTCCGGAGCAGTGGCCAAGTACTGGAACAGATTGTCCAGGGAGGCTGTGGAGTCTCCTCACTGTGGAGATATCCCAGAACCATCTGGACACAACCTGGTGCCATGTGCGCTGGGATGACCCTGTTTGAGCAGGGAGGTGGGACTAAATGCCCAACTGTGGTCCCTTCCATCCTGACCCATTCTGGGATTCTGTGATTTGAATGTGACAAGGTCTCAAAATTCCAGACAACATGTGTACTTTTTACAGTCCTTTAAAAAGAAAAATGAAAAGATTCCATAACAATATGCTCTAGATGACTTTGTCCCAGAGGAACTATGTGAGCCACATCCCAGGACAAAGAAGAAAATAGAGGGTGGGTGTGGTCCCTTCTGGCAGCCATAAAGGTTGGGCTGATTTTTGGGATACCAGGGAGGCTTTTTGCCCAGTTTTCAGGTCCACATCAAGCAGAAGAAGGAGCTTGTCCTGGCTTTTCTGACCCTCCTGCTGTGTACACAGTCCTTGTCCTTCCATCCCACCAGGCACAGGAGCACTCAGGGCTTTGGTTCCAAGGCTGAGATGTTTGTGTGCAATGTCGGAGGCTGTTTGGGCAAACTGCTCCCTGATGAATAACTGAAGCTCTGATGGGAAGGAAAGATCCAGGCTACTGAGCACAGACTCACACATTGTCCATACTTGTTAGCCTTTGCTACAACACATCCTGCCTTGTCCGAGTTCCAACTCTAACTGCAGTGAGTGTTCCCCATCCAAGGCACAGCAAAGTGGGAATGCCTCCTTAAGAAATGGGATTTCAAATCTGTCGCTTTCATATGTGACTGTTCTGCATATGTCCAGGCTGAAAAATACCAAAGGAACAACTGCAGTTTGATTTGTAAGTTCGCGATCCACTGCATACATAATCCTTAGGCTCTAAAAATGGCCTTATATGTGCTGCAAGGATCCTTAAGAAGGTGTTTGTGCACTTTCTTAAGGCTCAAAATGCATTTGTTTATAAGCATTACACCACACTGTCACAGTAAATGCTGTGACTTGTCTTTAGGTGGACAGCTGCAAATCGTTGCACCACACACTCCAGACGTCCTTCCTCTGCTCCTCTCCCAGACCCAAGGAGGAGGATGTTTCCTCACTCCAGAACAGTAGCCACAAGATGTTAATTCTAGTTCAGCAAGATGCTAATGGGTAACTTGCTGCTTTTCCCCATGAGATTTATGTAAAGCCAACTCTTGACCAGGGCAGTACTCAGCACTGGCAAGGCTACACCTTTAGTCCTGTGTCCAGTTCTGGCCCCTCACTGCAAGAAAGACACTGAGGTGCTGGAGCATGTGTGTGCTGCGGCTGGGCACAAGGGGCTGCATTTTGAAAGGATTATCTTGTGTAAGTGCAGCATTTCCATGCTGCTCTGGGGTTAAAAAGCTGGTTGTGAGGTGATGGGACAGCACTGCTCTTCCTGAGCATCTGTATATGTTAAAGAAGGAATTTTTCCACCATTTGTTTATGGAAAGGATTTTTAAACATTGGAATGTGCTGCCAAGGGAGGTGGTGGAGTCACCATCCCTAGAAGTGTTCAAGAAACTACTGGACATGACACTTAGTGCTCTGGGCTAGTTGACAAGATGATGATGGGTCACATGTTGGACTTGATGGTCTTGGAGGTCCTTTCCAACCTTAATGATTCTGTGATTATTGGGGTTTTTTTCCTGCATTGTTGAGTCTTCCTGCTCAAACACCACAGACTACCCAGGCTGTTGAGGTACCATCTCTGCAGGGATTTAAGCCATGTTGATGTGGCACTTGGGGATATGATTAGTGGTGGCCTTCGCAGTGCTGGTGGAGTGGTTGGATTTGATAGTCTGAGAGGGCTTTTCCAACCTAAATGATTCTGTGAATAATGGGTATAAGATGGAAGTGGCTTCTGCCTTGTGGCTTCTGTGTGCATCATTGCTCCTGCAGCATGTCTGTCCTCCCACTGTGCTGGGGGGATGTGGCACAAACCAAGACTTCTCAGACAAAAGAGAACCCAGAGGAGTGACACTGTGAATGCCTCATGTCTGAGAACAGTATAATTAGAGCCTGTGTTTTATAAATAGACCCCCTAGATCCTCTCCTCCTCTCAGAATTCCCTGTGATACGTGTTTGCTGCTGCCTGATCCAGGCTGAGCATGTTCTGCAGCCTTGTTCTGTCAATTACAGTCCTGGAATCAGACAGTGACTCAAATCTGCGGAAACTGAGTCCATTCCTTGCCATGCTGAGAAGAGCTCCTGGCTCCAGCTGTAGGTGCAGCTCAGAGCTGTGCACCAGGATTCTCCCAGGTTTTGAACTATGGGAACCAATTTCCTATGTTGCTGCACACATCTGTACATGGTCATGTCACAGACTGTGCAGAAAATGGCAAAGGCATGTGATGGAGATTTTGGCATCTGCTTTCAATCCTACTAGCAAAAACCCACCTTTGTGTCAGGAACTCTGAACTCATCTGAGACAGAGACACTTAGTTGAAGGAAATTTCTATTGATAATGATGTTTTCACTTTCCATGTGTAAGATTCAAATACCAAAAAGCAGGTGTGGGAAAGCAAACACACCAAAACGTGTATTTTCAAGTGTCAGAGGACTGGGTCTGCGTTTTCTTGTGATCTATCCCTCGATGTATCTGCATCTCCCACCCCTTTCCCAAACAAAATTTCAGAAAATGCCTATTCAAAATTTTTCATAGTGTAAGTGGTGATCCTATGGGGCTGATCTGGATGAGCTCTTGGACATAACTTCTGCAGAACCATTAGAAATCTTTGAAAAGCAAAGCAGACAAATTATTTGTGTGCTTTGGGTTGCTTGTTCAACTGGAGGCACTTCTGAAAAGCACTGAGCAATGCCTGGATAGTCCTTGGAAGGGTTTGTGCTACAGCGCAGTAACAAAGTGGTGTGCTTATTTCTGTGATTTTTGTGCTAAGGAGAGAAGAGCACAAAGCAGAAATATTAGAATATTAGAGATTATTACCTGAGAATATTGCTACCTGGAAATTCCTAAGCTAATAGGAATTATTACTTTTATTTGCTTCTTAAAGATTTTCAAATAACATTAAAAAACAGTTTTAACCCTGGGGGCACTTAATTCACTACTTCTATGTTCTGCTCTTCTTTGGCCACTGTGAAAATGGCCAAAACTCCAAAGATTTTGTGGACTTGGATGTGAAACTCAACTCTTAAAATTTGGTGTAGTATGTTTTTCCTGTTCTTTTTTGTTGTTGTGCCCCATCCTTATCCTACTGTCACTAATGTCATGAGTGCCATCTCCTCATTCTTATCAGGGGGATAAGATAAGATTCTCATGCCAAATCTCAGCTTGCCCTTCAGATGCCATGGGTGATGCCAACCAAAGTCATTTAGCAGCTAGATGGGAATGCTGGAAGGTTTTCAGGAATATGCTACCTCAGAGGAAAACTACTGTATATATGGAAATTGCCCATTTGATTCTAAGAGCTCTGGAAAAAGGTTTTGATTAGAGCCATTAAGCAAAGCCCAGGGCAGAGGCTGCTCTCTGTGTCTGCAGGTTGTTGGTTTAGGAGATGAGACATAGAATCCCTGACTGGTTTGGCTTGGAAGGAGCTTAAAGCCCATCTCATTCCACCCCTGCCATGGGCAGGGACACTTTCCACCAGCCCAGGTGGGTCCAAGCACAACCTGGCCTGGAACACTCTCAGGGTTGGAGCAGCCACAGCTGCTCTGGGCAACCTGTGCCAGTGTCTCACTACCCTCGCAGGGAACAATTCCTTCCCAATATCCCATCTAATCCTGCCCTCTGGCTGTGGGAAACCATTCCATGTGTCCTGTCCCTCCAGACCCTTGTCCCAAGTGCTTCTGCAGCTCTCTTGGAGCCTCTTTAGGCACTGGAAGGGGCTCTGAGGTCACCCTGGAGCTTCTTTTCTCCAGGCTGAACACCCTCAGCTCTCAGCCTGGCTCCAGAGCCAAGGTGCTCCAGCCCTTGCACCATCTCTGTAGCCTCCTCTGGAGTCATCCCAACAGACAATGAAAACACAGCTGTTATGGATGTTGTTGGGAACATGGAATATGTGATATGCATGTTTGCAGCCACTATTAGAGCAAGAAATAGAGCCAGTTCCATGAATGACTCTGAAGTAGGGGCAATGTGGATGTCCAAACTCCACAGAAAAATCACAGAATCCTTTAGGCTGGAAAAGACCTCTAAGGTCATTGAGTCCAATCAGAAATAAAAGCCAAGAAGAAATTACTTGGAAGTCAACATGACCAGGAATTAAAAGGAATGTGACTAAAACTGAAGGGTTCATTGCAAGCCAGAAATGGACACCAACCATCGTGTTGGAGATTTCCCTGTGCAGGTTATTCCACTGGTGTCCTGTGCCTGGATCCAGGCAGGACAGGTACTGGGACCCAGTGCTCTGCCTTCAGGGAATCACTAACCCATGGGTGCACTGCTTCCATTGCCTGTGATATCTTCTCACGTGGAATGCTGGCTCTGTGATCCAGATCAGAAGCACCAGTTCTCTTTGGGTTTATTTTAGTCATTCCACTTCCATCTTCTGTCTCTAGCAGGAAAGAACGGCTGGAGCAGAGTTAAATGCACAGAAGGGAATGAAGCAAAAAGCCAAGTGTGAAGTCTGGGAATCAGTCTTGAGTATTTGTGCAAACTGTTGAAGGAATACTTGCAAACAACAACTAAATTTAGCTTTTTGAAATGGTTCTAAACAAAAATATGCAGCTGAAGCACAAGGACTTATCATATGGTCTCACCATGGATGTGTTTGAAGTACCTGGTAAAACCAACATGCTAAAATAGCCAACTGCATTTCCAGTAATCTGCATTGTGGCTGATGTGAAAGGCTTCGGTCTTCCCTCCATGGAAAGCATTCCAGCAGTGTGATCAGGTGATCAAGGAGGCAAATAACATTCTGGCCTGTACCAAAGCTCATGTGGCCAGCAGGGCCATGGTGGTGATTGTCCCTCTGTGATGGGCACTGGGGAGGCACCTCAAGTACTGTGTCCAGTTCTGGACCCCTCATGACAAGATAGACATTGAGGGACTGGAGAGTGGCCAGAGAAGGGACTGGAGCTGGGGAAGGGGCTGAAGGTGTCCCAGGGACAAATGGATGTGGTACTCAGTGCTCTGGTCTAGTTGCCAAGGTGGTAATGGGTCACAGGTTGGACTTGATGATCTTGGAAGTCTTTGCTAATGTCAGTGATTCTGTGAAATAGTGTTTCTCTGTGCACACATCTGGTGCGAGATTTTTCAATTTTTCCTCTTTTTTTTTCTCCCCCTCCGAAGCTTCCTGCACTGGGGAGGAGGTGGGGGAGGTTCAGATGAAAGAATTCTGTCTAGAGCAACCCTGATTGGCATAGGTGCTATTGACTCCTGACCTGCTTATTTTTCCATTGATCTGCAAATGACATGAAAGCCAGGAATATGAATCTAAAAATGAACAAAACAAAATAAAAAGCTTCATCTTGTCTATTGCTGATGGAGATTTATAGGATCTTTTGCAAAATGAATAGAATGGTGCTGGGGAAATGTCTTTTGTCCTTCTCGTTCAAAGAGGAGGAAATGATTTGATTGTTTGTTAAGGTCAAGTAAAAGCAACATCACGCGACTCATTAAAGGTTACAGAGCTCTCCCTAAAATTAGATCTCAGCTATTATATCCTGTCTCTCTCTGGATGACCTCAGTACTGAATGTACCAGAACATTCAAAGAGCTCCTTACATGTGAGAACCGTGTGAAGTTTGTCACATCTAAGGACTGAATCCCATGTGGTTCTGTGGCATCTTCCTTGATGCCGGCACAGCACATGTGCACAGATTGCAGCAGAGCTTGGAAAGGGATTTCCCCCAAAGTCTAAGAAGTAGCACTGAGGATCACAAACATGTTCATAAATGTTCTGCCTCAGAAGTTAATCAATTTGGCAAATGTCTGGCCCGCTGTACCAGAAATATTTTCCATGTCTGTTACAAGAGGTAAAGATGACCTCAGAGCTATGGAGATGGGACATTTCATAGAATCATGGAATGCTTTGGGTTGGAAGGGAGATTAAAGCTCATCTTGTTCCACCCTTCTGCCATGGGCAGGGACACCTTTCACCAGCCCAAGTTGCTCCAAGCCCTGTCCAGTCTGGCCAGGGATAGGGCAGCCCCAGCTGCTCTGGGCAACTCTGTCTGTGCCTCACTACCCTCATAGGGAGGAATTTCTTCCCAGCATCCCATCTATCCCTGCCCTGCTTTAGCTTAAAGCCATTTCCCCTTGTCTTATCACTCCATGCCCTTGTAAAAAGTCTGTCTCCAGCCTTCCTGTAGGCCCCCTCTAGGGACTGGACACTTCCGGCTGTTTGGAGTGGGACGTTTCATAGTTACTGACTCAGGAAGCACATGGGTCTGTAAGGGCCCCGTATCTTTGGATGTGGGATGGTGGCAGCATAATGTATGGGACAGCTCCACCTGCCATTCGCACCTCTGTGTTAGTGAGAGCCCCTGAGACTGACAGCAGGAGCCTGTCCAGTGCCTGGCCCCCTCCCGATGGCATGGCACTGCCTTGGAAGCATTTTTAGCAAGAATTTTGGTGTTACATGTTCAACTTCTGCTAGGAAGCCCCTGCTGCCATGGTCTGATGTCTGGGCATTGCATATCATGGCAACTGTGCATGTGTGACAGGAATTGTCTCACTGGGGAGTTGTGTTTAACATGAAAAAGGCATCACTGTTCCAGTGCACACCATGTGTGAGCCAACCTCCCTCTTCCCCCCTCTCCTTCCTTATCAAGGAAACTCTGTAGTATCATTTGCCGCAGCAGTAGAGGAAGAATTCCCTTTTGTGTCCTCTAGAATTTCTTTTGGCAGCTGGAAAGATGTAATGGGATGCGGTAAAGAAGGGTAAAGCTTCCAGGAACTGGGATCTGGCTTTACCAGAAGAGCAAGCAGTGGAAGCATAGTGATTATTAAAGACATTTTGCTTGGAACATTCTATTCCCAAATCCTTCTGATGCAATTTGCGAGGAAGAAAAAATGGTGCAGCAGAAAAACGCATGCTCTGGCAGTGGATGAGAGGGAGAGCACCGCGGGGAAAGTGGCAAACATGGTCCCGCAGACTGGCAGAGCAGGGACAATTGTGACATTGTGTGGGCCAGATGTGCATGAATTAGTGTGGGAACGTGTCAGAACTGCCCGAGTGAAGCAGCCATGCAATTCCTGTTCCACAGTTGCGTGAAGCTTATGCAACTTCTCTGGAACTGACAGAGGAGAGGAATTCCTGCAGGGATTCAGGCTGATCCCAGCAAGCTCCAACCTGGAGCCTGGTGCTGTTTAACCTGGAAAGTGGATGTTTGGGTAAACAAAGTGAGAAACAGAATTTCCTGCTCCGTGGTGTTTGCCAGAGCCTGCCAGCAATTTGTGTGTGTGTTGGAGAAGGCCACAGGAGGAAAAGAGCCTGCTCATTACTGGATGTCTACAGGGAATTAATCCATCAGTGGATTTTTTGCTCCTTGGTGAAGGCCTCTGAATATCCTGGTAGAATTTTTGGAAATAATCCGCCAGTGGATTTTTGCTCCTTGGTAAAAGCCTCTAGTGCCCTGCCAGAATTTTGGGAAAAGCTGTCATTGGTTCATTGTTCCTTGCCGAAGGTCTTTAGGTGTCCGGGTAGAATTTTGGGGAATAATCAGTCAGTGGGTTTTTTCGCTCTTTGGTTAAGGTCTCTAGCAAAAATCTTTTCTAGGTAGAATTTTAGGAAAGAGAAGTATCAGAGTGGCCAACCCTATGTTTCGGAAAGGTCTGGATTGTTAGTTTGGAGATTCTAGCAGCTCCCGGGGGACCCTCACCATAGGGCCGCTGGTGCCATTTCCAGCACTGCCACCTCAGCACAGGCTGTGACTCGTTGCTTTTGGGCAAAGTGGTCAATTTGGATCACTATTCCGTGGGGAGAGCGGGACAGAGGAGCAGGATGGCTGAGATGTGGCGCAGTAGTAGGCTGGGAAAGCGGGGGATAGCGGGGCTGTGGGGGGCGGTGGTGCCCGCGGGTTCAAAAGCCGAGCCGGGATGGAGGGCGGAGCGGGAAGCCCGGGAGAAGGGGCCGAGCATCCCTCCGCCGCCGGGCCGGTTGCCAAGGCGACGGCTGCGTG
>NW_008678844.1:0-78643 GCF_000695815.1 Acanthisitta chloris
CACACACATATGTCCTGGACACAGCTGTACTTTTTTCCTGGTATGTTTCCTTCTCTTTCTCCCTGCATGTTACTCTGATCAAGCTGTGTAACTTGAAGTGCATGTATGTGTGGATCTTGTGGGGTCTTTTAACTCCATTGGGGCAAAGGACCACGTGGTTCAGACTCCCATCAAACAGGGTGACAAAAGTTGTATCTGATGAAGTCCAGGGGGGCACATCATCTCTTCAAAACAAGGGAACAAAAACAGAGCAGAGAATTGCAGCCAACATGCTGGGAAAGACTCCAAGAAAATAGCAGAGCTGCCTCTTTGTGCAGATGAGACATGTTAACTGGACAATGGAATGAAGAAACACCAACAAAAGAAAGAGAGACCTTCATTTGCAGAGAGAGACCTTATCCAGTATTGTCTCCTTCTTCCTGGACTGGAGCATGCATGTTTTGGCTGATGCCAAGAGAGGGTGCAGGAGATGTCCTGGGATTCTGTGACAACCCTGAATTTTTTTGTGATACACTAATCACACATAACAATAGAGTGAGGTTTTCAAGTCTCTCTTCCACCATTTAATGGGACCCTGCCTGCAGCAAAGAGAGTCGAGTCCTGGGTCTCTTCCTATGGATTGTCTGAATATTTTGCTGGAGCAATGTTTGTGATGCACAGACCCATCTTATTTTCCTAGGCATGAGGGGAAGAGAAATTTGAGGAAAATTTGAGACATTTGAGACTGCTGGCAGAAAAGAGAAAGCCTGAGTATTTTTCACTCTATGAGCATATAAGCAGCCCAGTGTTACACTGCCTACAGGGTGTAGGTGTTTGCTTCTCAATTTTACTATGGTGAAAATGTGCCTAGAACAGTGGATGGACTTCTTTAATGGAAGAATAGTTTGTGTAATTGGTAGTAATAAATACACATGTAAATATCCAGAAAACTTAGAGGCACCTTTAGCTGCCTGAGGAAGATGCTGTTGTTTAAAGATTTTTTTTTCCCAATGCCTGTAGTATTTCCTATCAAAATAATATCTCCACAGGGAAGAAGATTGTGAAGAGTGCTGCTTGTACTGAGACACAGTTATTTTTTACAAGGGTGTTATTTGTTACATGGAAGTTATTTCATGTTCTTCTGAAGGAGCTAGACAGGACTACCATCAAGAAAGGAGGCAGCTCCTGGAAAATACCCACTCCTCAAAAGCCCAGCTGGTGTGACCTTCTGCAATCACTCTTCTTTCTGATTTCTACATTGACTTAACCAGTCAGTCCAGTTAGTGCTGGCAGGTTGCATTTTCCTGTCATTTTTCTCAACCCATGGGCCTGGAATGAGATGAGTATCTGCCTCACAGTGGCACAAAGAAGAAGAGCTCCCAGGAGTTGCAGCCTGCAGATGTACAGATAAAGATGAGAGGACATCTGGTCTCACCCACAGTCTGTGAGACAGGCTCTTGGCAGAGGTTTCTAAAGTGGCTTCAACTGGGGAGGAGGGAGGAGTTGCTGAGGATCATACGCCCTTATTCTTTTGAAAACGCAGGAGGGTCCTGGGGAGAGGGCTGGGTGAGAGAAGCTGCCAGATGTGAAGAGATGCTCAGCCAAAGGAAAACTTCCAAAGGCTGAATCTCATTTTCTAAGAGCAGGCATGCAGAGGTGTTCCCATGCAAAGCTTTCACGTGCATCTCCAGACTAATCTCCTCTCAACACTGCTCCCAATCAGAAGAATTTTCATGCTAGTGGTGTGCTTCCCCACCCCCAGCACCCCAAAATTTGCATGTATCAATCCAAGATATACAAATTTTGGCTTTTTTTCAGGTTCTTGTTACTTAAAGAAGGAATAAAGAATCATCTCAAATAAGGACAATCTGTGATCAACATGTAAAGACACTTCAAGGTTTTGCTGCCTGATAAGCACAAATAGAGATTGACTGTCTAAAATTCATATATCCCCCTGAAGCCCCCAACTCAGAAATACAAATATCTCCCACACACAGAATCACCTAGGGTCAAATTCTCTGCTGGTGTAAACTGGCAGAAATCCATTGACTTCTCCCATAAATCAATTTAATTAAAAGTGTCTTCTGATGTGTCTTTGTTTAGCAATAATGTTAATTTGAGAAGGTGTGATGGCAAGAAAACAAATCCCTTTACATTCCCTCTCTCCAACCCCCTGGCTCAGTTTTAATGTTTGTAAAAACAATATTTGTTTTTTGAAACTGGAACAATAAATGTATTGTTCACAATGAATCTTTTGTTCTGCCAATACATTGACTCAGAAGAAACTTATCTGTGGTTGTGTATTGGAGAGGGAGGAGAGAAAGGGACAGTGCAATTCACAGGTATAAATTGTCCAAGGTGTAACAAAGATGCGTTCACTTGATAAAATCAGACCACCCTCCCTGCAAAACTATACATGAAGCATAAAAAAATAGTACATTTCTGAACTTTTGAAATCATGTGATTTATTTAAGAATTTATTTTTTTTTAGTTTTTCTACAAATCTGAATATTTCACTGGGACAAACTCATTAGGCCAAATTCAGCAAAATGTTCCAGACCTTGAATTCACCAGCATATCACTTAAACACATGCTTAACTTTAAGCAAAAGCTTAAATCTCAAGCATTCAAACCATTCATGTGTGATTTATTCCTGTCCTTTAGGAGAGCAGAAGGAATGTAACTAGGCCAATCCACAGCTGATAAGGAGGCAAAAAAGTGACAGACTGAGGTGTTAGGAAATATTTGCTTGACTCTGAACTTGTGTATTGGCTGGAAAGTTTTCAGATGTTTTCTTCAACTCCGTAGGGAATCCTCGTGGTTTTTTTCCTGCGTTTCACATGGGCTTTAGCCAGCTTATGGGCTCCTAAGCCCCAGGTGCTCTTGCTCAGCACTTGACAGCATGTAGCTCTTCAGGGCTGCTTTGGGAAAAAATTGGGACAGATGGCCAGTCTGCTGGATTGCTATGGTTGTTAAGGGTCAGCTCTCAAATAGGTCTCTCTCCCTTCCTGTCTTCAGTGCATCTGTGATTTTAGGTTACTTAGACTGTATGGAATATATGCCTTGAGCATTTTCTCACATTTCTGTCATATGGGGTCTTGCAAAACCTCAAAATGTCAGGTGTGGCTATGCCAGCCCTTATTTGTCATATTGTCATAAGGGTGGTGAGACACTGGCACAGGTTGCCCAGGGAAGTGGTGGGTGCCCCAACCCTGGCAGTATTCAAGGCCAGGCTGGATGAGGCCTTGAGCAACCTGATCTAGTGAGGAGGTGTCCCTGCCCATGGCAGGAGCAGTTGGGACTAGATGATCTGTAAGGTCCATTCCAACCTCTAAAATTTTATGATTCTATGCCAAGGCAGTCCTAAAGACAGTTTGTGCTGAAGACTGTCAGCCCAGACATTCTTTTAAGCATCCTTGTGATCCTTTCAGTTCCATATTCAGTCTCTCCTCTGGTGAAGGAGTCATCCAAACTGTTCATTTAGATACCAGGTAAAGCACATGTGCCTCTGCAGCAAAATGATATGATATGACTTCATTGTACTTTCTTCTTGTTTCAGCCCATACTGGATCTCTTCTTCCTCGTCTCTCTCACCAGTGAGGAACTGTCTCAGCCACCTTTCTTTGCAGAGCACCCCATGGGTTCCCAGCCCACCAAGCAGGCAGGTGAAGTAATGAACAGTATCATCCAGTGGTTTGCAGCAAGATAAAAGTCCAGGCCTCCTGGGGACTAAAGAAGAAAGTTGGGGAAAAATCCAGACATTGAATATGTACTTTGACTGGGAGACTAAAGATATAATGTGTTAATGCAGGGGGTTTCTTGGAAGTACAGGAGGCTTCAGATCCCCTGTGGTTGACTTTGGTGGAGGGACTCCAGTCTTACCTCACAGCTCACCACCTCCTGTTTCTCCTCCTGAGTAGATAAGGGCTACATATTCCTTGATCTTCACTTCTGCAGTCCTCCCTGAATACAAATGTGCAGTTCTTTCATGCATGAAAAAGAAGCCTGTTCCAGTGCTGCTACGGTAAGACCATCCACTGAAACTATATTTGCTTTATTAAGTCTATTTTTCTCTGAAGTTTCCCCATATTATGCTGTCTGTGTTGAACTGATCAGACTTGCTCACCTCCTGAGATGTTTATAGACTTTAGGAAAGAAGGTGATGGACAACTCTGTCCTCTGAGAGCAAGGATTTAAATTTTAGCCTGCATTAGGTGAGGATATATTGAGAGATAAACTAATATTTCTTGCTTAAAATTCTTATTTCATTTGATCCAAAGGACCTTATTTTGCAGAGTTAAACATTACTGCTAGAAATTATTTCAAATTTGCACAACATTGAATCTTAAGAATAGTTCTGAATTGACCTTAAAACTTCTGTGTCCTTTTGGGGACTGAAAGAGAAAAAAGAATCAGAAAGGGAGAAAAGAGAAAAGACTGCAGGAGCTAAAATAAAGAGAGACAATCCCTTCATCACCTAAATAAAACCCACTAAGTGTTGAAATGAGGTCGAAAGATATTCGTTAAGACTGTGAAGTAGAAAGGCAGCAATTATTTCTTTGGAAAGTTTCTCTTAAGAACTTAAGTAGAAGTCTGGAGGGGGCTGCCTCCAGCTAGAAGGACTTGCCCCTGGCTTTACCAGGAGTGAGGGAAAGAAAGGAAGCAATTACCCAGTGAACAATGGCACATTAAGACGCTCCTTTCTGTTTCCAAAACCAAGCTCCCTCCCCAGTGTGATTTCCAGCTGGGTGAGAGGAGGAGATGCCCCCCCGGGAGGCAGCCAGCTGCAGGAGCTCCTCACTGCCGTCTGACTGGGACCCGATGGACAGGCAGGAGATGGAAGAGAGATAGAAATGCTGTGCGACCTCTGAGGTTGCTCCTTTTTTTAAGGGATGGGTAGTTGGAATGGGGTTATCCTGTGGACCCAGTTTTGGCAAGCATCATTCAACAGGTTGCACCAGGGGATATTTAGTTTGGATATTAGGAAAAATTTCTTCACAGAAAGGGCTGTTAAGCATTGGAACAGGCTGCCCAGGGAAGCAGTGGAGTCACCATCCCTGGAGGGATTTGAAAGATGTGTAGATGTGGCACTTAGGTACATGGTTTAGTTGTGGTCTTGTCAGTGCTGGGTTAATGGTTTGTGATGATGATCTTAGAGGTCTTTTCCAATCTCGATGATTCTATGATTCCTGTTCCCTCTCTGCACTGTCTCCTCCCCACTCACTGTCTCCCTCAGCTGTCCTCCATACCCAAAGCTCACTCCAAAGCTTCCTGCCAAGGGGTCCTTGCATCCTACTCCCTTCTCAGTTTCCCTGGTGGTTTAGCAGCTGACCAAAATGCCAAGAGTAGGATGCAGTTTGCCACGTCCCCACCTCCCTCTCCTTTTCCTCTGCCCAGGATGGAGATGGACATTACATGGCTGTCCCACAAAACCAACCCAAACCTCACTGCAGTTCAGAGGAAGCAGAGAGAAGATGGTATGGGGATGAAACTATCATTTCAGGTGGATTCAGCTCAAGCCTGGGAATTGACTAAAGAGGATGCAGAGACATAAACCAAACCATTTCAGGCCCCCTCTCAAATTACAGAATATCTTGCATGCAGCAGAAAGTTGCTGGGTTTTAAGGCATTGCTACAGCAGTGTCCCTGGTGAGGTGAAATAAATCAGCAGCACACATGGCCCCGTGTAAAGGTCAGTGAGAGGTGTTAAAGACAAGAGGTCCTTCCAGCCTCCACTGCTGCTTCCAGGGCAGGCGGTGGAGGGAGGGACTGCTCTGTTCCACACACACACAGAAGGACTAATGTGGTTTCAACACACACAAACACACACACGTGTGCTCTTGATGGCTATTCTGCATCTTGGCCTTCCAGGAATTGGGGGTTCACCCTTCTTCATTATGCCCCTGTGCTTGACTGTGCATTAACAGCTCTGGGCATTGGTGTGTCAAGCTGAGCACAGTGAACAGCTGGAGCTTGGTCTGTTTTATGAGGTCTGTAAAGCTGTTGTAGGTACTGGCAGCCTCTCTGCCCCTCCTCTCCCCCTCCAGCCACATCTCTCCCTTCTCCCACAGCCAGGCACCCAGCCTTGGCCTCTGGCCCTGGGGCTGTGTACAGCTGGACAATATTTTTGGGTTGCTTGGAACAGCCAATTCCCACTGCCTTTCTCAGCCAGCCTCATTGCTCTTTATGTATGACCTTAAACCCTTCTTCCTGTTCTTCCTCTTGTTGCCTTATTCTTAAACTTTGCCTTCCCTGCCCTGTTTCTGCACTTTTTCTCTCTCCATCCTTTTGCAGTTAGGTCAGAGGGATGCTTTTCCACCTCTAAGATGCTTATTTCTGGTTGTCATCTGTGAGTAGTTTTCCTCCTTCTTCCTCATGACTCTGTTCTTGGATCCATATTTCTGTCAAGGTCATATGAAACACGTATGAAGGTATTCCTGCAGGCTGAGTGACTGGAGGGGTTTGCTTATCTGGGTGGAAAGCACCCCAATGCCTCACTGGTCTGTGTGCACCCTCCACTCCTGTCAGGCTGCCAGAAGCTGCTGCCTCGTTCACTCGTGTGCTGCCTCACATGTGTTGGAGGGCATTTTCACCCCTTTCGTTCTTCTCTGGATATAACTGACTTCAAAGAGATTTTGTTCTTCATATCTGCAGGTCAAAACACTTGAGCACATGATGTGAGCAGGACTGATCCCTGCAACATTGGTGGGTCAGGAGGTCAACAAGGAGACTGGTTTTGTTCCCTGGTCAAAGGGAACTTGTTGCAGTCCTTCTCAGGGCAGTTTTTTTCAGGAAGAGGAATAATGGGAAAACCAGTCAAGGTAGGGCTGCAGTGCCCCCAGGGACTTCAGTGTCCATCCAAGCTGGAAAAACTTGATGGCTGAAATGTGGACTTTGACCTCAGTTAACGATGTGACCTTGATACTCTATGGGAAGGTGTCCCTGCCCATAACAGGGTTTTTTGAACTAGGTGATCATTAAGGTCCTTCCCAACCCAAACTCTTCTATGATCCCATGATTCTAGACAACACCCTGGATAGTGGCATACGTGCAGCCACTGTTGGGCATCAGTGTTACAGGTTACTGATGTTGCAGTGTCCTCTGTAGCATGTCTATTCAGCCCATGAAACAGGGAGTCAGATCTGTTCTTGGGTCCCAGGAGCAGATTTCTCTCCCATCTATGCTGTAAAGCCTGAAGCTTGCACTGCTTACCACCTGAGCCCTGCTTTGGGGTTTTTTGGTGGAGGGGACTTGAAGACAATGAAGACTATGGGTAGGTCTGAGCAGGGTGAGAGCAGGTCACAGGTGAGTCTACTTGGAAGTGTCTCCTTGCTGCAAATGTGGTAGGAAGGTGACAGCTGGTAAGGTGGGTGGAAATAATGAGAATCATGGAGCTCAGCTGTTGAGCTGATGCCCCTCCTTGGAGAGTACGTAGATCCACCCAATGGCTAGAAGGGCTTTTTTTATTTGTTTGCTGAGTCTGTGGGACCTGCAAGTTGTGGTTCATCCTCCATCAGTTCACCAAGGTAGGATTAGTGCTATGGTTTTGTTAAGAGGCAATTTTTTTTCACTTGAGGACAGGACTGTTGTCCTGTTCTCCTGTCTCACCCGTGTCCTGCTTGCAGCTGGGAATGGGGAGTAGAGCTCGTGTGCAGCCGTGCGTGGCTTCCCTCTGTGTGCTCCTCTGCCTGGCAATCTATAATCCTGATAAAGCACCATCTGGGCTGGAAGTGTGTGAATATCCAACATGACAGCACCTCAAATTCCTTCTTTATGCTTATTAATAACAAGCTGTAAAAATAGCAGTCAGACAAGATGAGATCATAAGGCAGATCGTGGGATGCCATATGCTGTCTGTTTTACTGAGTGAGCCTTACACAGAGGAGACCTGTGCTCCTTTGTCAGAGCAGGGTGGAGTTGGGGGCAGCAAGGAGCTGGATGGGGTCTATCATTTTTGGGATGGACCATAGGAGCAGAGGCACTGCTGGCAATTGCTGCAAATCTCTAAGTCTGGGGAGCAGCAGGCCTGTGAACAGGACAACTATTCTATAGGTTTTAGGTGGTTTTACATGGCTGTGCTTCCAGCTGCTCTGTTCTCTGACCTTCCAGACCACATATCTCTGTTTCTTTGGGGTGATAGTACCTTAACAGAAGCCAAAGATTTTTCCTTTATTTTTTTTTTCCATTCTGTTTACTGTGAAGTTAAGATTTAAAAAACCCCAGAGAGAAAATGCTGGGTCCATTTATGTTTGTGCATGCTTCAAAAAGATGATGTAGATCTTGGCCAGCAGTGGAATAGCAACATTTTCTATACTTAAAGGAATGATATTTCCAGCACCTAGCAGTGTCCTATTTGTCTTTCACAATCCTTTGGCTGAGAAGTGTGATTGTAGATTAGGGCTCTTCAAACTTTGATAGCTCATGGACAACTGTGCTGTGTTAGTGAAGTGTGAAGGGCAAGAACCTGCTCCCTGCTGACCCAGGCCAGGGTGCTGGTGACTTCTTTTGTTCAGAGGATTTGCCTATGTTGCACCTGGGCTGTGGTTCATGGCAAATAGCAGAAAGAAACTTTATGAATCCTTCCCTCTGTTTAAGGAATTAATTTTCTAACTCGGGAGTGTTGCTTTCTTGTTAGTGTCCTGGGCTGTGAAGCTGCATATTCAAATCCCCCTGCACACCCTTGCCTGGTTCCCCATGCTGGTGCATCGCTGGCTTGCTGGAGGGGTTATTTTTTGGGGGGTAACTGTAATACCCAAACTAGCCCCTTGCTTCTCTGGTCTCCACAAGCCTCAGGTGCCAATTAAACCTTGTGCAATCAAGAGAAAGTGGGACCTTTGGTAATATCCCTTCTCAACGCCGCAGGTTCTGCTGTCCCAGGATGTGTGTATGAGTCATTGTCTGGAAATCCAAGTGGCCAGATGTCCGCCAGATACTGCTGGGCTCCTCCAGTTGCTAACTCCAGCAGAAAGGGTGAAGGAGCTATGACTGTTCCTTCCCTGCAGAGTTAGTGTGCAGGTGAGGAGCTTGCACATCCCTGAGGCTGTGGGGCAGGGAGCCAGTGCTTGTGGGGCCAGCCCCAGGGGAGGCATCTGCAGCAGCTGGGTCCATCTCTGCCCCCACCCTGGTGGGAGGGGAGGGGGGGCTGTTATAACAGCTGCCCTGGAGCACTTGCTCTCCAGCTGCTTTTGGCTGCGATGGTGGTGGCTTGCAGGGAGCACAACGAGGGACCCCTGCAGGCCCCAGCTCCAGACAGCTGGGGAAAGGCCCCTTTGGGTTTTGCTGGTGCCAAAGGCTTTTATTTCTTAGCACAGCATTAATCTGAGGGCCCTGCCTCTCTCCCTGTTCCCCTCCAGCCCCTGGACTGCAGGCTCTCTGCAAAGTAATTTGCAATGTTACTGGAGAGTTTGTGTCAGGAGTTTCTGGAGGGAGGCAGAGTCCTGCCTCAGGCTTTGGGTTGTGTATTGGCTTTGCAGCCAAGATGGTATTCTTTAATTTAAGCAAAAAGTTTTGGGTTTTTTAATGAGATTTTCCAAATTATTGAGAAGTTTGTTGCAATGCAAAATGTTGATATTGTATTGTTTCTAGATAATGGCACACAAGATTTTCATGAAAAAACAATAAAATAAATAGTGTTGAACTTAATAAATTCTTAAAGCTGTGAAACACCAGGGAGTCCTCTTTTGAGGAAGGTCATTGTCTCGCCAGGAGAAAAATAGCTTTCTGAGGGGAAAAAAAAGTGACTAGATCTAGCTAGTAACTTGTTGGCCAAGTCTAGTGGTCTCTTCTTGCTTCAGATCCACCTCCAGCCTGTCCCATAGCCCTGGGCTCAGCTGTGCTATCAGTGGGCAATTGAGTTCCATCAGCCTTCATAGGTCAGGCAACTCCCTCCCTTCTTGGAGAGGCAGAATCAGCCAAAGCCCTCAAACTCTTGCTGTTGTGATGAATAGGGCACTGCAAGAAGCTGCTCCCCTCTAGGGCAACTCCCTCCTCATCAGTACAGTTATTCTATGGGCACATTGTTTCTATACATGCCCACCTTGGGGGATGTATAGATTAGAGCTCCATAATGTGCTGCCATGCTCTAGGAGCACAGCGGCAAACCCCTTTTTGTATTTGTCCCTGAAGGAATCTTGCTGGAAGGTGAGTCAGGGCAATGGCTCTGCAGGAGTCTGTTGTAATTGCCAGATTTAGGATGTTGGACTCTGAATAAATCTCTGCTTTTACTTTACTGGGCTAATTCAGGCTTGAAAACTGAAGTGACAGCTTATAGCCAGGCTTTTCAGTTTGGCTTGTCTAAGATTGTGCATGTGTGTATGTGGCTAAATGCAAATAAGCTGCTCCCAGAAAACAGAATCACAAGTGCTGAACTTATTATCCGCATGGACTGATGATGTGAGCTGCTGAAGACCCCATAAATTACCTTTTCTCTGCTCAGAGTGAAAGTGATACCGGTGCTGTAGTCCCTGACAGTAAGGAATGACTCCCTCTCTGGTTGGACAGGTTTGATTGGCTACTAATTTACTCTCCCTCCTCTCATAATTCAGCACAGCTTTCTTGATGCGCTCTGCCAGCTCTCACCAATTTGCTGCTAGGAGGATTTTTATGCAAGTGAATTGTGGATTCTAGTTAAAACATGTACAGAGCACGCTCCTGCTTGATGGCTCTGCTCTTAGATGTCACAGGAAGAGACAGTGTTTTGTATAACTGCAAGAAAAATACCATGTTCTAATTAGTGTAATTTATAGTCCCTTGCAGGCTAAAACAACAGCTGATGAGTCATGGAAGTTCCTTCTTCTGACACTTGCTGAAAGAAATGTTATTTTAGCTCCCATGACTTTTGGGGAGGGGGGAGAAACAGGGTGGGGAGGGAGTGTGGGTCTGTAATGCCTCACCCCCTCTCCAGCACCGACCTCCTGCAAAGTATTTCCCATTTAAAGATTTCTGGGTTGGTTTCTCTGCAGTGAGGACACACTGATTAAGGCCATATCTACTTATCAGTTGCGGTGGATCCCAGTTTGAGTGTTCACGTCTGAACTGGAGCTCCTGAGCCCATTGTGGTTGCTGGGACAGGAGATTTCAGTAGCTGCAATACTGTCATCATTGAATTCGTGTCTGAGAAGACAGAAGGCTGGACATTAAGGTTCTCCTGTGCTCTAACTGGACAATGGTGTGTTGTGAACATACTTGCTGTGCTCAAATGAGGGCTGAGTGTAATGTGGGACCATCAATTCCATTTTCAAGGATGGTCTTGCTACTGGATTTCAATCTCTTTCTACCCCTGTGGTCCAAGAATTTGTTCAAACTGGTCTCTGAAAAGGTGAGTCACTTGGATTAAAGCAAAGTTTTACTCCAGGTTGGTTTTTTCACCCTGAACTTGTCATTGATGATTGGGTGAACTGAGATAAATGGCCCAGGAGTTGTTAGTGAACTGCAGGAGTGACAGATCCTTCCACCTTGTCCAGGGGACTGTCCTTGGCCATGTAAGTCTGGCTCCAACCATCAGAGGTCAGCAATGGACCTGCCCAGCAGCCAGCTTGTCTCCTTGGATCAGCAATCTGCAAAGCCCTCTCCATTTGGGTATTTTGCTCAACATGTGCTGTCCATGCATGTGTTTGGAGTGGTTAGTGACATAAAATAAGCTCCCTGGAACAGTGGTGTTTATAGCAAGCTGCGTGAAAGGCTTTGCCCACAGCAAAGCTGAAGGTTGCTTTAATGATCTTTACATTTTCATCCTGGTGGGATTTTTTTGTTTGGCCACCATGAGATAGTCATTCTGCAGTTTATGCTGTTGGAAGACAGACTTGCTCTCCAAGAATAGGTAAAATGATGCCAAAGTGATGGCTGCCTTGCACTCTTGCCTATGCATTTCAAGAGCTTATGGAGGATTTTAAAACATTGTGGAGAAAATTCTATAAATCTGAATCTTTGGGTGTGAAAATGAAGCTGCAGAGAGTTCACCTAATGACATGTTAGCTAGGAAGGATCCTCAGAGAGCAAATTAAGTGGACATTGCCTAGCTCTGCTGGAAATAAGTGAAGTGTTGTGTTGGTCCACAGACCTCACACTCCTAGAGGTGTTCAAGTTCTGCCTTAGTCTGACTTGGGATAATTTCTCCAAAATTCTGTGAGCTCACGGCAGAAAAATCATTGCCGTTTTGACTCTGTTGACAAACGGTGGGAGTGTGCACTTGAGAGTGGACAGTCAGTGGTCAGGAAGAGGAGGCAGAGATGGCTCTGTGAAAATAGTCAGGACAGAGCCTGGAAGTGAAGATGTGAGAAATGAGAATCCTTAAGGAAAAGGAATCTTACAGGGGTAGAGGGAGGCCACAAAAACCCACCCTATGGGACTTGTTGGAACTTTGTAGGATTATTGGTGACCTCTGCGTAGCTTGGCTCATCTGGAGTAATGTGTGACCTTTTTTCCTCAGGTTTGTCTAGGTCAATAATAAAACAAGATTAAAAAAACCCAGGAAAAATACTGTTTTGTATCCTTATCCAACTGTTCTGTACCTGTGCAATCAGACAAACCTAGAGTAACTCCTGAGGCAAATGATGATCTCAGCTGAGTGGTGCCAGATAACAGGATTTCTGGCAGACAGACACGATTTTAAGGCGCTTTTCCCAGCTATTTTTATGGCTGTTCATGAGATGGTATTTAATCCATTACTGGTATTTGCAGCATTGAATGACTTTAGCAAAATAGCAAAGGATTCAATAATTTCCGGAAGAGCTAATTTCAGAGGAAAATTTCTTTCTCAAGGACTGCACTTAACCTGAAAACCTCAAATCCCCAGGTAAATTTATCAAGCTACTGGTTGTAAAAATATATCAGTTCAAACAGATTTTTGGTGGATGGATCTCTCAAATGAGTAGCACTCAATTAAAATTCATCTGAATCTCCTCTTTACTGATGTATTCAGTCTTAGTTTATCTTTTGTCCTCTATTTTTATAGTGAGAAGCCTGAATTTCTATTTTCACCTACTTGTGCTTAAGTTTTAAGAGTTTTGACAAAACTTGATGTATTTAAAAGCAACATTGTCAATGTTTTGTCAGGTTTTGGGAAGAGTGATGCCACCTTCCAATGTGATTAATGAAACTTTGCAGATGACTTCTAGCTCTTCCCTTCTTGGTCTTATTCCATCCTTCTGCCTCTTCTTTTCTTTGTCTCATCAGTCATTGCTGTGTGAATATTGTCTCAACCCCTCCAGGGTACCAAGCTGGCATCTGAACAGTCCCAGAGAGAACAACTGATTTTGTTGTTTTGGTTAAATCTCAATAATTTTCCCTGAAAAATGGGAACATAAGCAGAGATTGTTGAGACATCAGTTGAAGACTTAATAGCTGCTTATTAATAGGTTTTTTCCTCTGGGCCTGTATGTAATAGTGCAGTGAATTTCTGCAGCTAAGTGTGGCAAATATTTGCTATTGCAAATAGTGACATTTTTCTTTCTGTCTGTTATGTATTAAGAATAGTCTTGATGAAAAGTCTTAGAGGGCCTCCTTGTATGATAATGAAATGTTGTTATAACATGTGGCTTTGCTGGAAAAGCCCCTGGATTTCACAGGGCAAGGAGATGGCTGTTAGCCTTTTGTTTGTGGCTCCCTTCCCAGAACTGGCACTGGGCTTGAGAGTTGCCATCTGCAACTCTCTCCTGTTTATACATCAAGTCACTTGTCTTCTCTCTGACAACAGCAGCAGCAGTCTTGGGGAAAGCTACAAAAACTTTTCCATGTGCTCACAACAGTATCTCCTACTAGAGAAGCGTCTAGAGAGAAAGGAGAGGTGAACATAGGGTGATATTAATCCAAGAGACTGGGCGAGGAATGCTGTCCAAGTGGAGGCTGGCACATTGAAAACTGAGGTTCTGTGCAATGTGCTCTGGGAAAAGGCAGGATGAAGTTTGGCCAGGGTCAGGCAGCAGTAATGCTGTGAAAGCTGTGGATAGCATGATGCAGGGATGGTGATGTGATACAGGAGTTCAGCTGCAGCTGCATGGCACCATGAGCAACCAATAGCACTGATAAGCTGTATTTTCAAGCAAGAGATATCATCCATTACAGCTTGTTCTTCACTGGCACCATGTATGAGGCTCAGTCATGAGGTTGGTTGGTGATGAACAGCCTCCACAGCTTGTTTGCCCAGGTGGATTCTGGCCTAGACTAATGCAGCCCTAGAAAGAATGGAGTTAATTGATATTCTAGTAGTGAAATCTCTTTTCCAATGTGTTATCTCCAGAGATGTCTCCTGAAAGGGTCCAAGTCTAGGCTTGGATGTCTGAAGGGTTAGTCTGGACATGTCAGTGGCTCTGTTTATGACTTCTGTCACGCATCTAGTGATGGGAGAGGTCAGTGCCTTGGAGAGAGGTAAGAAATATAGATGGTATTTCTGCCTCTGAGGCAATTCCTTTATGATCTTATAGACCACTCATGGCATATCCAAATACCTTGACAGGATTTAAGCCCTTTATTCTGGGGAGCAATATTCAAAGCTGGTCTTCCAGATCCTGTGCCTTTGTTTCTCCATCAGTTAGTAGTACATAGCTGTGTGCCAAAGCCCTTGTAGGGCACTATTCATGGTGCCAAATCTTGAGCCCTAGATCTTTAGGTGGAACTTGCTATCCCATTGTAAAGATAAAATTCCTCAGAGAGCTTTTAAACTCAAACTCATAGAGCATTCCTGAAATTGTTATGAAATGATACTAAGTAAATACCTAAGGCAGTGTTTAGATGTGGCAAGCAAAGATGCCCTGAAGCTGTTGAGACTTGCCAGTTGCTTCTTAAGTGTATTCTGGAGCATCTAGAAAGGACTTTGGTTTTGACATAAGTGACCACACAAGGCATGTGAAGTGCCTGGGTAACGTGGCAGACTGCTGCTTGTACTGGAACCTGGTAAATCAATTGCCAGTGGGCAGGCAATGAAGCTCTCAGGTGAGAACCTGAGCAAAAACATACTTGATGCTCTTAGAAATTGCTTTTTACCACCTGCTATATATCATAATCAGTGTGGCTGGGGAGGAAAGGAGGGATGTCTCCTTTGGTCTGCTCCTTTCTGTTAAAGGAAAATCTTATCTGAAAAGCTTTAAATCTTTTGAACAAGATAGCCCTCCAATGGAAAGGCTGAAATAAGTTTGGGCATTGCACATATACCATGAAAAAGTCACTTTAAAATCCCCTGTTAATAAATTGTCATGCTTATACATGGTCTTGTTCCACTAACTGTAATTTATAGGGTGCTCCAGTGGCTAAACACAGCATAGGGCACTGGGAGTCATACATTCAGCAACTTGCAAGCACAGCTTGTGTTCCCCTCTCAGGACGTTTGAAGGCATAACAAGAGCAATTTCCTTGCCTGGACCATAATTTATTTAGGAGTGTTAAGATCCTGGTCAGCAGAATCAGGTTGATGGAGCAGCTGATCAAGAATCTGAGCAAAGCCTGTGTCTTAGGAATGAATTCATCAAGCAAGGTGGATGTCTCTCTATGAAGTATCTACAGAGTCCTGCTGGTAACTACATTTTCCAAGTCTTATCTGCAGTGTTCCCTCGAACGCAACATCTGTTGTGCTCAATTATGCAGAACGTTAAAAGTTTTCACATATGTACTTTATATTCCAACAGTGCATCTGAGCACTGGGAAAAGCTTCACTGTGTGCTAACCCTGTTAGATTGCCAGCCAGTGTCCTGGAATAAGGGGAAGCCCTGGGAATACTCCTTCCTCTACTGTCAAGCAGTAAAGGGGTGGCATAGGGCAGGTTGAGTGCACCCTCACAACTGTGGCCAGAAGAAGGCAGGGATGAAAGAGAAGATCTCAAGGGAAAGGATGTGGTTACTTGTGGAACTGATTGCAGAAGGATGTGAGCTGGGAATGGGGAAGAAAGCTTCTGGATTTTCTGGGAAAGACTCCTGTGGATCAGTGTGACAGTAGAAGATGGGCTGCTTTTAATAATCTGTTCAGAGCTATTTCTGCAAGAACAATGAATCTCTGTGCCTCAGTCATTCCCCATCTGTTTCCAGGACCCATCTGAAAACTCATCTTTCCTTCCTTTCCCCTCTCCTTCCGCTCTCTCCTCTGTCATTTTTATCTTCAGTTTGCTTCTCTGCTCTCCGAAGTTTTTGTGGGGATGGAGTTTGAATGAGGCAATAGACAAAGTTACATTCATTAACCAGCGAAGCGAGAGCTGATTTATTTTTATTGCACCCATTTTTCTTTGCACCCCAAACATTTTCATAAAGGAAATGATTTAACCTTGTGAGTACAAAGCACATGCCAAGGAGCTCTGGGTTTGTGTTGCAAAGTATCATGAAATGTAAATTAAAAAAGGAAAAAGTCTGAATCCCTCCCCAGTTTGATGCAGTGTGAGATGCTCCAGGTGATGCTATTTGCTGTGGGAAGGAATACTGCCTTCACTCCCTGAGTAAATATGAAAGTAGACTTTGGGTTTATATACAGGCGTGAAAAAGAGAAAAGAAAGGAAAGACATTTTTACACTCGAAAAACAGTGTTACTCCCTCTCTTCCTTACAGTTCATGGTGGAATTCAGGTGCTTTGGGAGAAGGCAGAACATGAGTGAAATGAGGATATGAGGTGTTAATGGGTTGAAATCTCTTAATACATTAAACATAGGCTTAGGCATTCTCTCATTATGCTTTTCCAGTTCCCCCACCCAAACTGCTCTCAAGGGTATGCTTCCCTTGGGTTAGAATAATGATCTCTCTGGTCTTCCATCAGAGTGTTTCTGCTCAGTGAGTATTTCCAATTTTTCATTAGGATAATTTTACTGTGTAGATTTTTTTTTTCTCCTGCCAAAATACCCAGCCATATGCTATTATTTTCCTCAGGTAAACTGCAACCACTTCCTTTTCCTGAGCCAGTGCATGTCAGGCAGGAGCCTGACAGCCTCCTATCCTGATAAATGATGGAAGCCTAAAGGGCAGCATCTCTAGCTGGTTCCTGCGCCAGCTGAGTGTGCACATGTTGGCTGAGAGAGCTCAGGTGTTTTTCTTGCTGTGGGAAGTTTACACTAGAGGTCACAAGGAGATTCATCGTGCAGAATTTTTTTACTGCAAAGTGCTGTGTGCCAGGAATGAATGTTGGGGTGAAAAGGAATAGGAGTTTGCCTAAGCTTGCAGCCTGTTGTCAAGAGATTTTACTCACAGTGGTCTGAAGTCCTTGCTGAGGAAATGACCAGAGGTCTGGAAGACTGTCAGCTGAAAATCAAAGTCAAAGAACCGTGTCTTGTTTGATAATTTACATTGAAAGTTGTTCTCTGGACTGCAATCCTATTGATTTTCTTTCTTTTTTTTTTTTTTGCTGTGTCGTTTTTCGCTTCCCTCCTATGTCTGTCAGGAGAGAGCAGTGCCAATGAATGCTGCAGTTGTTTCTAGCATGGTCTGTCTGAAAACCCTTGAACATCTGGGGCTCTGATGTTGGGTATTGGGACATGTGGGACAGGTAGGCCAGAGCCAAAGAGTTGTGCTGTTGAACTGATGAGCAGGAGCTGATCAGCCTTTGAGCTCAGCTGAACAAAGCCTGTGTTTGAGTTGCATAGCTGGGATTAAGTCTCCTTCTAAAGCTTGTGAAGCTTTTCTGTGAGCCCTGATGGTGAGGAACAAACTCCATTTCCTCTGTCCTCTTCCCCCGTAATGACTCCCTGCATCCCACACCCAAATTAAAGGAAGAATTTTTCTATGAAATTCTATACACTTGGCTACAGATCAGCTAGAATAACTCTGACTGAACCTGGCTGAAAAGCAGTACAAAAATAAAAGGCATTTAAACATAAAAAGGTTGAGAACCCAAAAATCCACTAAGGAAAAAGAGCAGACTGCCCTGATCTCATATTTTCTAAATAAATTCCCTGTTATCAGCAGCACTGCTATGTCTCATGCCATTTTCCTGCTGTAGTTAGCTTGCAATAATATTTTATCCTCCTTTTTCTACAGATCTCCTGACTGCTTTGTAAATGAGACCTTGTGTTTTTCCCTTCAGCATCCACTTTATACTCTGCTTGTATCCACAGACCTTACAATGCAGCACATGGCAAGGAAGAAAAATAGAGTTAATTTGCTGGTATCTGTTCTGAACATGATTGCTGTTAATTGTCAAGCTTGTCCTCTCCTGACTGCAAAAATAAGCTGGTTGAAAATAATCCACTGTGTGCTTCTGTATTTTGCTGACAACTTGCCAGCTACCAACCAGGGGTGTGATAAATGCCCAAATGGATCAACTTTGCAACCAGCTCTCCACTTTTGTGCTTTCAAAGCTGTGCTTTTACTTTCAGGTTTGTCATCAATGTGCCTTCTCCACCAACAAAAACTCAGCAACAGCTCCAAATCAGCTGGCACTTCAGACTTTGGCCAACCTGTGCAGCTCCTGAGCCTGGGCACACTGATATATTATGATGCCAACAATTTGCCTTCTAGCCATGTCTTAGCAAAATTCTCCTGAGCAAGGTCATGTTGCTACTGAGCTAACAACCTGCTGGTTAAACAGGCAGCACACGAGTTCCATAGGGGGTTGCAAGCAGGTTTACATTTTTGGGGAGTGTGGAGAGGGATGGTGTGTTTGCTTAAAGCTGTTAAACTTGCCAAATCATACTAAAAAATCATGTTTACTGCCTGACCAGAGTTATGCAATGCAGGATTTCTGCCCGTCTTCCACAGCCAGAGAAGCAGTTCTATCTGGCAGTTCAGGATGACACTGCTGCACCATATACAACCATCAGCTGATAAAGGTACTCAGGTTTTATAAGTCTACATCTGACCTTTTTTAAGGTGCAATAAACCTGAGAATCTGGCTTTGTTGAGGTAGGAGCAGATGTGCCCAGAGCATAAACTGATACTGGCTATAAATATTCCCTTTTCTTTGTGTTGGTCTTGTGAACACACAGTGCTGTTAATGATGCTCTGGTTGAAGACCACAGTTCATGCTTTTGTTACCCCTCAGGCTTTAAAATGATTGACCAGTTATTGTCTGGGAAGTGAGTAGCCTTGTCTTGTGTCTCTTTTGGAGGGGATGGACAAATATTGAGGCTGTGCACTTAATAACTTTCACTTGTGTCATTTTCCCTGGAGATCCATAAGCAATATATTTCTTGACTCCAAGGAAACCGTTCAAATGAAACTTTGATGCCCTGAGGAATACCTGCAACAGAGCAAGGATCTATTCACCTTAACCCAGAGCTCTTGTTTGAGCCTGAGATATAAATGCAGACAGGAACCTGATGTTTCTCTGAACCCAGATGCAGCTGAAATTAAAGATGTAATTCATAAAAGCTTCAAAAATCTTGGCTGTCAGTTTGAACTTGGTGGTTTTCTGCCTGCTGAAGCAGAGAAAACAAGTGAGGGCAGCACAGGCAGATAATGTTGAATCTTTTGTTTATTTCTTGTTAAAGTGGAGTTTTTAGTAGAGTCTAATTGGGCTCAGAGGAAAAAGTGAGGAATATAGGTGTGATGGTTCAAAATAATAAAATGACGGAATAATAAGGCAAAGGGAAGAGCTAATTATAGGAGTTTCAAAGGGAAGGCGTGAACTGGGTCAGTTCTCTGCCCTCTCAGGTTTTTCTAATCTCTGAGGCTTTAATGCCTTATGCAGTTTGATTTAAAATGTTCATAATAATGGGAACTCAACTGTTCCATAGACAAGGAGACCACCTTTTCTTGACCTCTGGCCCAATCACCAGGCTAACATGTTCCCACTTTCATTTCAACCCTGTGGTCTCATTTCTTCACCCCCTGCAATGCTGGGACACATTCAATCCCGTTTTTAACAAGGAACTTTAATGAAAAGTTCTACAGCCTTTGTAGATCAGTTTTTCTACCCAATCTTAGAAATGGATCCGTGGTAGAATGGTACAAGCTTCTCTCACTTCAGATTAAGTTTTGATGTAAATGCCAAGGTTCTGAGCTACATAATAAACCCAGTATTGAATATTTTTCAGAGCTGTGTTTTGAATCAGGGCAAGGGCCATGATTATTTCTGGCAATTCCTCATTATGTGCATTTCAGGACAGGTCAGCCCAGCCTTTAAACTCAAAAAATCCCATAGACATCAGCATGCTACAGTGCTTGCAGTGCAGCAGTTGATCACATGATAATATAAATAACAGGACAGGCTAGTGGAGTAACATGAGGAATAAGGCTGACACAAAGACTCAAAGATAAAGGAAATAGAGAATGAAATCCATGCCATGAGAGCAAAACATCACAGCTGGAGAACATCAGGGTTCTGAGTTACCAACAATGATGCTGTATTAGAGACACGCTTGAATGCATTTTCTTTTTTTTTTAAATGGGAAATAAAAACAGATTAATAGGCCAGAAGGGAACCACAGTGTAGACTGGTCAGATCTCTGACAGACAGCACAGGAGCTTTTAGAAATAAGGATTTAAAATTCTGGATGTTTGATGTAATATTTCTGTAACCACATTTGAACCTTTTGCTGATCAACCATTCCTGACTCTTAGGATGGGGAAAGAGATCTAGAAGGCAAATCATGTGATTGAGATCATACAGAGCCTGGCTCTAAAGGAAAGAAAAACTTCCTGCTTTTCAAGCTTAGTCCATCTGCGTGATGGAGAAGGATTGAAGAATTCTCATGGGTTTGTGTTGGAAGGGACCTTAAAAATCACCTAGTTCCAGCCCCCTGCCATGGGCAGGGGTGCCTTCCACCAGACCAGGTTGATCAAAGCTCCATCCAACCTGGCCATGAACTATTGGTCACCACCAGTCTGTAAAGGATGAGCATTTCCTTACAGCATTGTGGTTGTCTACACAGTGCAGTGTTTTTTGAGGTCTGATATGCCTCAGGGTTGTGAACCCACTGTTTTACTTTCTCCTTTTTCCATGTGAATGATGGCACTTAATAGAGTTTGTCAGTGAAAGAAAGTTCTGAACAAGACTGTTCCTCCGTGGGGAAACGGAACAGGGTGACTCTATGGGTTAATCTTGACTTTCTTCTATTGTGGCTGCTTTTCCAATTTAAACTGCTGGCTGGCAGTTTGCATTATCAGGATAACCCTAGAAGCTGTGCTGAGGGTTTGCAGGCAGGATTTCTCCTAAGCTCTGAGAGCCACCATGCTGTACAGTGGCGAAAGGCACTAGAAAATCTATCATGGCCTGGCAGGCAGATAGAGATGTTCAGCCATTTACCAGTCAGTGTGAGCAAACTGATAGCAATTCCCAGGAGCTGGATCCTAATTACATTTCTCTGCTTGGGGATCATTTGAACCTTTAATGAGAGGTTGGTAAGGAGAGAGGGAGAGGTGGCTGTTTATTATAGCTGAGGAGAGGGGAAGGCTTTGCTGCCAGGGAATGTGGTCTCCTTCCAGTGCCATGCAAAGGTAGATGTCTTTCTCATCTACCATAGAAGCTGTAGCTGCTCCCTTTCCTTTGAGGGAGTGGGCAGGTTTGGCTCTAATAGTTTATTTTCCCCATATGTTCCTTCATGGCAGCAGGATTTTGCTTTGAGGAGATGAGTTTGGCATGTTGTTCTCAATTCTGATACTTGATGACATTTCTCTCACTTTTGGGAGACTGGGATGGAGGTGAACAGATTTTCTTTGACTAGCATTTTCAGTTTGATAATGTCCAAGGCTGATCTACTGGTGTACAGAAAATGCTAGGCCAGAAAGGATTTTTTTCTATTCCCCACTGACTTCTAATCTGGCCACAGTTTATGACTAATGGCCCCAAATCAGACACATGGATGTTTTGCCCTGTGCCCCCTTTTAAGGAACAGAACCAAAACAGGGACAGAACTGAGTGCTGCCACAGAAACTTCACCAGGATTAGGTCAGAGTATGCTCCCTCAGTCTTCTTTAGCCACAAACTCTCAAGACTGAAGATGGCTCATTGGATTGTTGGTGCAAAGTCATGGGCTGGCTGTTTGGAGTCCACCATGTCCCTATAAACTTTCAAGTCACCTGATCTGGGAACAGAGCCAGTATCAGACAGTCTAAATCAACCAGACAGAGAAAAAATGCTTGAATAAACTGTTCCAGGAATGACAGGAGGGAGTTCAGGGATGTCCCTGACAAAACAGCTTAAAAAGCCTGTAGTGGTATATTGAAGTCTTTTCAGCTTGAAGAATAACAAATTGCAAGACCTAGCCCTCTCTCCTTTTAAGTCCCAGTGTAGTTGAAAACCTTTTGATGCTCACTCTATTTTCTGATTGCTTAAAAAACCTAATTCAATTCTATTGCTGCTGTCATCATTTTGTGACTTTGGTCATCTGAGGTTTGTCAATATTGTTCTTGCCATTCTGCACTAATTTATCGCAGATTACCTTTTGTTAACTGTGGGTTTTGCAGATAGAAGGTCTTAGAGCTTCAGTGAGCAAATGCTGATCACAGCATATGAGCAGAAATAAGCTCAGCTGTGAACAGAAAATAATAATATGGGGGTTTGTTTTGTATCCCATATTTTATATTGCTGGATAAATGGCTGATGAATAATTGAGAAACCTATGGATAGTGCATGCTTCTTCTGAAAAGAGGAGTCATGATGTTCTTACAGTGTCATGACAAGTTCTACCAAGGACATCACTGCATTTTTAACAGGGGCAATGTGAAAGTTATTGCCTCTGCTTCCTCTTTGAGGTGTTTATAGTCTAAATGTTTTAGCTGTGTGGTGCCACCATAGGAATGAAGACATTAAATCCTCAGCAGGCCCCTGGGAACTCTCTGTACTGTATCAGTCTGTTTTTCCAAACTTTGGGCACTGAGAAATGTTTTATTGGACTGCTGAGTTAGTAGTGGGGTTGGTAGAGTTTCATCTGCTCATACTCCATTGCCATCTTTGTTCTTATCTTTACCTTCCTTCATAAGCTTTCCACCTGAGCAGCTTTTAAAATAATATTAACAGGCTTGAAAAGGAAAATAACTAACGTCTGAATAGAGAGTAAACAGAGTAGTCAGGGATGTTCTCTTCAACATCCCTTGTGCAATGACTGTGGGTGTTGGGGGAATCTGCTGAGTGAGGGATCACACAGGCTTCATATTCTGTAAAGAGCAGAAGACTACAGTTGCTGTTGGAGAAATGTCATTGCAATACATGAGCCACTGACCTCATAGGGGCTTCTCATGCTCTTCAAGCAGTCATATCTGTTCTTTTCTGAGTATGAATTGGAGTCCTGGAAAGTAATCATCACTCTAAAAAGGCTGGATGTGCCCTGTGTGTATATCTGGCTCACTAACACAACTGAATTTCCAGCTGAGACCCTGGCAGAGTTTGCAGCCAGGTGCAATACTAGCTGAACCTAAAATAAAGCTTCTCAAGTCAATCCAGCTGGCATCCTGCTGAGTGTCTCACCTTTTGGCATCATCTTCTCATTTACTCATGCTCCTTATTGTGTTAGAGCTCTTGCTGTTGCCCACAGTTCCTCTATCACAATTCACACTGATGCCTGGCACCCAAATGGTTAAATGCATTTGGCTTTGCTGTCCTCCTCAGTCCCTGTAGATTGTGTTGGAAGAATTGAATGAAATTGATAGAGCTAGCATTACAGTGAGCAAAACCCCCTGAAGAAAGAGTAGATGGGTGGATTGAGAGAATGACCCCAAAGAAAACAGCTGTCAAGGGCAGCTATTGGTTTATCTTTCATGGAAAGAGAGACGTAATGAATTCTAAATTAAGAGAAACTAGAAGCAAGGCTGTTTATCAGCTCTCTGCTGCAGCATAAACAGGCACTTTAGAAGTATCGACTGCAGTCTCACTTAATGTACCAGTAGGTACATTTCTTCAGTGCTTGGGAACACCACGAACCATCAGGTTAGACTAAAGCTCTGATATTTAAAATATGCCAGGTCAGGGCCAGGACTGTTTTGCATCTTGGTTTCCTTTCAGAGGGTCTTTGAACAGGGTTTTCTTCTCTTTGTAAGCTAAAAGAGCAGTATAAGCATGTGCAGCCCAAATGGCCTTTTGCTTAAGGAAGCCATAAGGTACAAATGTAGGTGAAATCTCCAGGGAAGGCACTGTGTAAGGGTCTCTTTGCAATTACTGGAGGTGCTGAGAACAAAACAGCTCCTCAGTAAATAAGCTAGGAGAAATCTCATAGAAAATGTTATCCTACCATCTTATCTGTTCCCATTGTGAGAATAATTGCCTCTTTGTAACCCCACTGCTCAGACCCTAGCTGAGTATTTATCAACTGACCATACAGGGGTGGCAAGCAATCTGACAACTGACTCCAAATAACATAATAAGGCTGACTGATGAGTTCTTGCTATTCTTGACTTCTTTTTTTTTTTTTTTTTTTTAACCTGTCTCTCAGACACAGAATAGAAAAGCTATGCCTACCCAAAGGTGAGTTTTTGCCACGAGCGTAGAAACACCTCTAATTCAAAGGAATTCTGCATGCTGGAAAATATCATAACCTAGACAGGATCCTCAATTACTCACAGGGACATATTTTACAGAACATATTTTGGATGTTGTGCACAGAAAACCTATGTGGAGCCTGCCTTTGAAAGAAACTCAAATTCTCAGCATTTAGTTCATGGCAGTGACTGACATCTGAGCCTGTATTTGTGAAGAGTGTTCCCAGTAACAAGCTTTAGAAGAGCTGTTACAACACATCTTGTTAACTTGTTTGATAGGTTGAAGTACATCTCTTCAGAACTAGTGAGCATTTAGTAAAACATTCCTTATTGCTTAGATTTGATGGAAGTTTTGATTTGACCATGTCTTGAGTTCTAGTACTTGTTCTTTGTCTTATATTTAGGCATATGGCAGCAAGAGTTCTCTGCAGCCAAACAACTTGTTGATTTTCTGGCTTTTGCATATCATCCTTACTGAGCTGTAGCTCTTTGTGAGGGTTCAGTACTAATGGCTGAGCCAGGAAGCCCAAAATGCTACAAGTGGGTCCTCCATTCCTTCATCAACACCACTTTCCCTTAGCTGAAGTGTTGAAGATGAATTTGTCTTAATGTGTCAGCTTAATAAGGTCAAAATCCAGATGCCAAGGATGAATATGGCTCATTACATTATCTCCTTGTGAAAACAATCCTCACCATCCTCTGAGGTGCTTTGACTCTTGTCCTTACTTGGCCACATGCTCTTTTGTCATTTTTGCACATTTTCATGTCTTTAATTAAAAGAAAAGGCCTTCCCCATGGAAGATTAATTAGGATAAATGTGCCGCCATTAATATCTGCCATGTTTGGAAAGAGATGATTCACCCTGTGATTAAAGCCAAACGGAATCTGGAATCTGAGAAGTAATTAGCCCTCAGCGGCTCGTAAGTCTGAAGAAAGCACTATTTATCAGTGGCGGTGCTAATGCAATTACTTCTCCACTGCAGCCTCCTGGACTGATAAATCATAGCCTGAGCATTGGGAGAAGCTATCAATTCTGGATTATGCTTCTCTGAGGCTACAAAGAGAAAAAGAAGGGAAACAAAGGGACAATCAGCTTCTCAACATTTGATTGTCTCATAACGGTGGAGGCCAATGGAATCTGAGTGTCTCTTCTGAATCCATTTCCTCCTGTAGAAAGCTGTGAAACTGCAAAAGTCATTGTGACTGGGTGAGATTATGGCTACTTTTTTTTCAGGAAACTGAATCCAAGAGAAGCTTGTATTTAGGCTGTGAAATCTGGGTAGAACAGCTTATCTCTGCTGAAGCTGAACTTCGGATCCATCTTTCCTTAGAGCATTTTCATTTGTTTTTCCTTTGACAGATTTGTCTAGGAGTGTTTGGTGAGCAGTGGGTGTTAAGATGCTGCTTCCTCACATACTGCTCCTGTTTGCTGTGTTGTTGAAGTTCTAGGACTGTTTTGCAGATCTGGAGCACCTTTCCTGTGAGATCTGAAAGAGTATGAAAACATCAGCACAAATATTCTCTTTTTCTGCACATGTATATCCACTGTTCTAATTTCTGAGTTGAGGTAGAAAGTGATCAAATGTTATCAGGGCCCCTTTGAGAAACCAGGTGCTTCCTTGATGATTTTCTCCTCACTTGGATAGAAATGTGCCTTTTTCTATGAGGGATTTGTCCTTGAGACTTTCAATTCTCACATCTCTAACAAAAAATTCATAGAACTATATATCTTGCAGAGCAAGTAACTCCTTTCTCTTCATCATGGTGTTTCATAGGTGCCATTTTTCAAACCTGAATCACACAGCACTGTACCACATTGAAAGTAAGCTCAGCTCCATCAGAGAACCTGGGCCATTCCTGGAGCCTTTCCAATTCATTCCATGAAACTGTGCCACGCACCTCCCATTTACATAGCAATTCTCAATCCCTTCCATTTTATGTAATTCTTAATATAGAATAAAATATATGGAGGATATGAATGGGAATATGATGTGCTGGGAACTGATTGCTGGGCTGAACCATGGGGAAATAGCTTGGTCCTTTGCATGATGGTTATATACAACTACTATGGATTTAAACTTGACTTCTTGTCTCTGAGCTGTGCCCAAATAAACAAGCACAGCTGAGGGAAGTCCAGTGGGAATCAGACTAGACGAAGTCTTCCTTCTCACAGCTGCAACCTGCTGATAGAGTTGTTCTAGGATCATTCAGTCTATTTATTCTCTCTGACACAGAGGAATTTGTGCAGAGATCCAAGCTGTTTCTTCCACTAGTTGAAATAGCGACATTGTTTAACGTGTTGCAGGACCAGTCTTGTTGGAGCTGAAGTCTGTGTAGGGTGGAAGATGATCAGTGGTCTTTGTTTACCACCTGCATAAGCACTTTCCATAGTATTTCACATCTATGCTTGAGCCAGAGTTGAGGATAGACTTAAGAATGGAGCAGTAGTGCAAAGATGGAACTTGTCCTTCAAATCCCAGGCAGCATTTCCTTCAGGAACATGAAAAATGAACAATGTTTGGGATGCTCTTGTGGCAGACGTTAATTGTGTTGGGTTTTGGTTTTGCAAGCAGATGGGCAAACAAAGTCAGACTGAGATTTCTTGAAGGAAAAAACATAAAATTATGTTAGCAGCTGCTGTGTTGCATTTGTTGACATGTTGGCTGAGTATTGTATGTGTCATGGTGAAACAGCTCCAGCATCAGTAGAAGATTTTTTTTTTCCCCCCAAAGCTAAAAGATTAAAATCTGATGTCCTCTTTGACCACTGGAAAAAAAAAAGAAGTCTAATTACCTCTTGGTTCTCTTATAGAAAAGATCTGACAAGAGAGAAACATTTTTCTGAGATGATTTTCTGTAACAAGTGTGTCCTTGACCTAGCTAGTGAATTATAGATGCAGTTTGTCTTGTATCACACACTTTGATTCTTTTTATTTTCCCAGTGCAAATATAGGGTAGTTTTGAGCACTGGAGAGTGGTTTGCCTTTCTAGGTCCTATACTCTCATGTCACATTTCTGGGTTGATATGTTGTTCCACAAACAGCTTGTTAGGTTTGACATTGGCCCTCAGACCCTTATGAAGATCAAAGAGATTAAGTTCAAAATTCAGGGGAAAAAATGGAGAAAAGGTAAGGACTGATTTTTGAAGTAAACAAAAATCAGTATTTTCACAAGTGGCTCTGCCTTAGTGTCATGATATCAACCAGTTAAAATCATTTGACAAGACATCAGTGGCACTTTAAGTAGAGCTTGGAGGCACAAGGTGAAATAAGCCATGGACTAATATAATGGGACTGGTAATACTAGATTTCTGTGTCTGTATTTTTATATGTATTCTCTACAAGAACACTTTGGTTGGGTGAAGAAAGGTAGGATTCAGAAAGTCCCAGTACCTGTTGGCATTAATTGTGTGGTATAAAATTAACTCCAGAAACAAAATGCAGGACAAGAAATGGTGTGTTGAATGACCCATTGCGTTCTCTGTTCTATACTTCCTCAGGTATGTTCAAATACATCAATTTTCTGTCTAGAAGGTCAGTAGTGGGAGCTATTGGGTTACCAAGGAGATGGATTTCAAGAGGCTTTTGAAATGCAATTGCTTGGCTGGTTCAAGTTAGCTAGAAGTTGAGTTTGTAAAAAGGCTGCAATGGGGAAAAGTCACCAGGACCAGTGAAAATTGACTAAAAAAAATAAAAATCCCTTGTGAGGAAGAGGATCTTTTTGTTAATGATGCCTCTGTTAGGGGCTTGGTGGGCCAAAGGGCAGGGTTAGCAGGATTGTTCCCTGTTATAGGTTCTTATTGCATAAATCATCCCAAACACTCTTTTTCCCTGTTCATGGGAGCAGTGGATAGGGAGAGGTGCTGAGGATGAACAGGAAAGGACTTCAAGTAGCTCTTAAGATGATCTGCTAGTTGCTTATTTATATTCTGTGGTTTGAGTTGGTGTTAAAGCTCTTGCTGACTTTGCAGTGGTAAATAATACTGAACAGTTGAATTGTCGATACCTCGTAAAGCTGGGGATGTTTCAGTAATGCACGATGGGAAGTGAGGGCGAGACTGGTTTTAGATGTAATTTGAACACTGAAACATCTTTCATAAAGACTGATTTTATTTTCTCCCTCAACACTCTTTGTCATTTTGGATGTCTGAATGGATTCAAATAAAGAGACAATGTCAATTGTCTCTCTCTCATTTGTCATTCCTAGCTGGAAAGGCATCTGAAGCAGAGGTGGGCTCACATTTTAATGGGAGTCAGTTATTTCCCATAGATTAGGTGAAAGACTCAAAGACTCAAACCCAGAGCAAGTTTTGAAGAGGTGCTGAAGCAAAAGTCTATTCCTGAAAGCAGTTTAGACATGTGGCTGCAGAAACTCTGGCGATGACATTCAGCTTCCTCAGTAACAAGCTGCTTCCTCTGGCCTCAGAGTCAATGAATCTACCTCATCTGTTCCTATGCACAGCACAGGAACCCCACAACACTCCACATCACCCCTTGCTGGAATATGCATTTAAAGAATATTCTGAATCTTTAATGATTGTTTAATTCCTTACTACTAGTGATCAGTTGCAGCTCTTTCAGGAGGTAGGAATTGGGGCTTTTATGCTAACTTCTGGTTTTGATCTTGAGACCTCTGAAAACCTCAGTGTGTCAGTGTTTTCCTTTTTGCTTCTTAATGCCTCAAATACTGCCTGTTTTGCCAAATTCTGGCTAAGTTTGGACTTGGCAGTATTAAAATAGTGTTTAACAGAACTACCTGAGAAGTCTGAGAAATCTGGGGAGAGAACTTCCTCTTAAGAGATTTCAAGCCCTTTCCTGGAGCTGCAGGAAAGTTTTCATCACTGCAGAAAGTTCCTTTTTCTTTCCTCTGTATCAGCCTAGGGTTTATTCATCACTTAGGGGTTTCTTTCTTCTGTATTATGTTTACTTCACACCTGCAAAACCAATTAAAATTCACCACTATTTTTCTAAACTTGCTTATTTTCCTAGTTTTTTAGAGGAACTTGAAATATTAACAATCCAGTTTCTTCAAGTTTCATGCCAAAAGCCTCGTGTGTGCAAATGTGGGTGTGCAGTTTGGAAGTTAAGCTATGGACCTGCTGACTTGTATGCAACCTCCCTGTTTGGTTGCAGTAAATGTGTGTATGAGTTCAGTGTGCAACTAAGTTTTTGTAAACTGCTGAGTTACACAAGTGTAAAGAGGGAGGAAAAAACCCTCTAAGAACTGGTCCTGTGTTTTTACAACTGGCTAACAATTGTTCTGTCATCCTCAGAAGATCTGAAGTGTCACTATTTGCTTCCCTTCTTTTATCCCTGCAGCACGTTACACAGTAATTTATCTTTGGAAATGACTTTGGATGTGAATGTGGTGAGTTGGTTGGGTCAGTGATACCAGTCCCATGCCAGTAACCCCTGTGACCAGAGGGACCAACTAATTGCCTTAAGTAGAAATTAAATTTCATGTTCCCAGCTGCAAAGCTACTTCTATGCTTCCCAGGTGTGCCTGTTGCAGTTTGGTTTTGTTAGCAACTGGAGGTACCTGTTGCCCTGCACTTCTTCACTGTCCTATTTAGGGTTGCATTCCCTTATCGTAATATATCAAAATGCTGGATTAAGTGGTTTGTATATGGACATGCTCTGCAGGAGCTTCAAGACATGCAGAAGGTGAGTTGTATTGCTCAGCACCTGCTGTCAAAAGATCTTGTGGAAGCTGCAGGCACCTAGTGACTTCCTTGCACATCTCTGAAATGTGCAGTATCATCTCGACTTTACAAATAGATGGAGACACTGAAAGATTTACCTGAAGCATCAGGGAATAGAGCCTCATGCTCTCTCTTCCTTCCCTCTTTTCTCTGGGCACCTTCAGCTCAGTAGGACCTTTCAGCATCCAGTAACCACCCTCGGAGGCTGCAGCAAGAATAAACTGTGTGTACAGTTCAGCCTGACAAGAGCCCCATTAGGATCCTCTGCTCACTCGTTAGCAGCAGACACCCATGATGATGCTTGGCTCGAGTTCAGGAGGAAGCCAGCCATCAGCACTCAGCAGCTCTGTAAATACAGCCAGCACTGCAGATGCCTTCCAGCAGCATCCAACATGCCATACTGGGGCTTTGAGTCCAAAAGCCCTTTGCTGTTTTCTCTAGGAGCATGATCTGGTTGCCTTCATTGTCAGACCTGCATAAATAGATTAGCAACTGCCCTTTCAGCTGGAGGGAACAAGGCAGACAGATCAGGAGGAATGTGATCCGAGTGGGCTAGAAAGCTCAGACCTGAAGGATCACTGCAAATATCAGCATTCCCTACTGGTCAAATGACAGGCTTGGGTAGTATTTCACTGTTGGGTCTATTTAATCTTTTTCCTGTGCCATTGGAAAATGGAGAACTGTGAATTTCCTGCTCAATGCTTCATGCTTTGTGCAGATGGAATCAGAAAAATGTCTTCTAGGACCTAATATTATCATCATTGTTTTTAAATTTGGTATACTTGCAGGTGTAACAAGCCTGGGGGGAAAAGAAAATATTTTACCATCTGTGCTACTCCAATGTTTCTGCAGCCAGTGGAATTAATTATTATTCATTACTATTGCACTTAGTGATAAATGTTCTCCATTATTGAGGAACAGAGGAGGAGTTAACATTGCTGGTTTGCACATTACACAGAGTTGAATGGACCTGCTCACATCCTTATGTCTGTGTGGTGATCTCTGACCATTTAGTATATGTATCTGTTTCTTCCCTTGAAGGAAGTGATGGAGGGATTATGCCCCAGGGGATTTGTGCATCATCACAGGATTTTCCAGGTCTACATTAAGAGCTGAAGGCATAGACTGGGAGCATAGGAGATAAGGATGAGAAGGCCAGGGGCAGTGTACATAATTCCTTCCCTGGCTGAAGGAAGTTTCCTCAGCTGCTGTTGCAGGATTTTGATCCCCTCTGTCCCAGCTTGGACTGGCCAACATGAGGCCATCCCAAAAAGTGCACACTGAAGTATGGGCAACAGGATTTAGCAGAATGAATCCATTGGGAAACGCCAAGCACACCTTTGATATCAAGGATTTCTGCTTTTCTATCTTCTGTTTTTCTCCTTGTATGGAGAGATATGGCTATTTATGCTGTTTGCCATTCTCTGTTACCCTCCTAAGTGAATCTTTTTAACAGAAATCCCCTAACACCATATGTGCTGGTCACAAACTCCTTCCTCTCTACCCCTTTGGCATTAAAGTCTATTAAGATAATTACACTTGCTCTGGGATACAATTTCTTTCATGAGTACCTCCCACAGCTGCAGAGACCTCGAAATACTGATGTGCCAGTGATGGCAAAGTATCTGCTAATATTTGTGTCCAACACAGCGGGGGAAATAAATTTTGACCTTAGACTGAGTGAATCAAAGTGAACATTGAGGGCTCTGATCTTCTTGCCCCACCTTGTCTCCTGGCCCATGGGTTTTGTTAGTAATTCTAGCTTGGTCTGGTGGCTTTGCCTGAGGCTTTGGGGTATGAAAGCTTTCTCTCTCCATATGCCTCCAGTAGAAACAGGAGTTTATTAATTTCCACACCTCACTGGAAAATAACAGAGATGAGGCATCTTGAGGAGTTTACATTTAAATGTTTGGCTGTGAGACTGAAAACTAAAATCACAAGTGGAAATAATGCAGGTATGGGGAATTTTGAGACTTGGAAAACTGCTCATGTCGACTGTTTGCCAACCGTTCCCCCACCTAGGTGCATCATGAAAATACCTATAACATCTATCTGCTTAAGGATCTGTAGATAATAGTACTGCAGTGAAGAGATAGATAAGCATTTACATTAACCTAAAATATGTGGGGTTTATCACGCTGCAGGACTATAGTCAGTCATCTAAATATTTATCGCAGCATTTGGAACTGTATCGAAGTCTATCTTTATCCGCTTACCTAGTGATTTTCCCTTGTGTGCCATATTTTATGACATGACTCAATAGTTAAAATACAGTCAGTTCACCAAAGTGGTACCAATGGGAGTGGATGCTCTTAAATTTATGCCCCTCATTGCATCACCAGAATGAGTTTCAGATAAGATATTTTGATGACAATTGCTTTCTTTTCTTCCAGTTTGCTTGGATTGCAAATGCTGTGCAATTTCAAAAGTCAATTTTTTCCTGTATCTGGATTGTAATGTGTAAATTCATGAGGTGATCAAGGCTGCTTGGCTTTCTCACCATGCGAAAAGAAGCATTGAGAAATTCTTAACTAGGTTTTCTGTCCCTGGGAAGTTGAAGATGGTTCAATTTCAGGTCAAAAGCAATTCGGTGCAAACTTCTAATATGAAAAATGTTACAAGAAAGAAATATACATCATTAACTCATTTCTGTTATACGGATAACTATTTCCCCCCCTTCATCTTTCTTTCAGCAGTAGTTTGGGGAGTCTGTCTATATAATTAATGATATCTGATTTATGCTAATCACTTACGATGTCTTTCTTGCTATGAAAAATGACTGTATTAAGCACACATGTACTTACCTTTCATATAAGACCTCCAAAACATGCTCAGTAGAGTAAGACAAAAGAGTGCTGCACTTTAATGCCTGTGCTTGACAAACAGCAGATATTCTCAGGAAGGAGCTGGAAATTGAAAAGTCAGTTCCTCCAGCCTCTTGGGGATGAGGGGATGGGAAGAATGGAAGATAGGAGGGACAAGACAAAGAGAGAGGTTATAAAGAAGGCTAAAAGGGCAATTCTCTTGTCCTTGTCCTTTAATGGACACTCTGGCCGACAGTCTCTGTGGGATGTCCAAGGACTGCATTAAATGGATCTTCTCATTGTTTTAAACAATGTGGTTTGTTAGGGTAGGTTTGAAGCATGCTAGGAAGGAGGTAGGAATTTAATGACTGAGCTCTTTCATTGCCCATGCTGAAGCTCTCCTGAAGGCTGCCAACCCAGAATATTTTGGTGGAGCTAAATACATTTCAATTACTGCTATTTTTAATTAAAAATAGATGTCACAACTCATTTGGCACTTTGTTCTGGCTGTGCCTGGTTTTATCTACAATTGCTGAGAACAGTGCTTAAGACAGGCTACTGAGTTGGGGAGTCTTTGCAAATTGCAGTATGAATCTAATTTCAAATGACATTTTGGCAACCCCAGTGAAGATTCATCTGGAATTCTGCTTCATCTTCTATCCAGATAGAAGAACCTGAGTTCCCAACACAAAGCAGAGATGATGCCATGCCATGGATTTCAGTCTCAGGAAAAATGATTTGCTGAGTTATAGCTTGAGGCAGAGAGGTCTACCCACCCCCCAGTGCTGACAGGTGTACCTGTATATGTGGGAAAACTTTTTGTTGTTCAACTTTTTGTTGTGGCTGTAGCTTCTGTGCTGGGAAGTGTGATGTAAGTGAGATCATGTGAAACAAAGAGAAAAGGAGAAAGCTTTTAGAACCTGAGCTCTGTTCAGTAGCTCTGTCTTGTCAGCTGGATTCTTCTTGAGCAAAGACTGTGCCAAGCTTTGCCTTCTTGATGTCCCTTAAAATTGCTGTCCTATTTAACATATTTTTAACATATATTTTACATATTTTTAACATATATTTAACATATAGCTGCTTATTAAGAATCTCAGCTGAAATATAGCATCTGTTTTTTTTCAGTGGGATTCGCATTTCTCATTCAGTTTTCCAACTGGGTTGACTTATGATAAGAAGGGCTGAACTGTCTTGCTGAAGGTCACAGAGTAAGTGTCTGTGCCAGAAGGAACATCTTTTGGAGCATTTTATTGCCCTAAATGTCCTTTATAACAAAATCTCACTCTGCCACCACTGATACAGGTGTTCAAACAGTGGTACAAGGTGTCAAAAACTCCTACAGGTAAATTAAAGAAGCAGAGTGGGAGGAGAAGTAGCCTATTGGATTTGTTTCATCAACGTAAAACACTGGAAAGACACTGTCAGACACTGGTACCCCCACCATGCTTTCTCAGATGAAATCCATGTTATTTTTTTTTAAAAAGAGATGGGGTTTATTTCTTTATTATTTCTTCATTAGAAAAATAAATGCCCCTTACGATTAGGAAAATAAGGAAGAGGTGGTTCAAACTGGCCTTTGGCCGCTGTGGCCAGGAGCTGCCAGCAGGAGGGCAGTCGCAGCAATGAGTTCATCCACCTCCTCACTGTCCTTTTCTCCCCACCTTGGTGTCCCCTGCTTTCCAGCCTGTGACCCATCACAGTGCTGGCCACTTCTTCAGCCAGGTCTGGGCCTCTGGAATCTCCTTTCAGGCCACTGGGTGGTTTTTTCAGTGGTCAGTCCTGTTGTATTTCTGCAGCCTATATGCACTGGTGGCGAAATTGGGCAACAAACTGAAGCCTACTCAATATATCTGAAACTTTCAGCTATAATCCTGCACCTCCTTTTTGGCAGGACTTTTCATAAGACTTTTGCGTTCCCCCAGCTTTATTCCTCCCGAAACCTCTTTCCCCCACTAACACCTTAGGCTGGCTGGGATCCTGGAGTTTCTCTCTTCCAAATGAAGGGTCTGGCAGGAGGAGGGATTGTCCCCCAGAGTGAACTTGGTGGCAGTTTCAACCATTAGGAGAGCCCTAAATTAAGAAATTTTGCTTGGCATTAAGGCCAGGATTTCATAATTTTCTGTTTTTATTAGTTTGTTTGTACTTCCTTAGCCCCTGGATGAGAGATTTTAAACCACAGACCTCGCTGCAATCCATCTCTGTTCTTTCTTAACTGTGCTGTTTGGCTCAGTCTGATCCCACTAGACGCTTAGCAGAATGTCTAAAAAGCTGCAAAAACTAGGAAAAAAAATGCAGAGAGGAAAGAGAGGGAAGAAAACCTTCTTTTCCCCCTTTCTCCTTCCAGAAATTTTGGCTTCGCCATGCTTGGCCCAGAAACAAGGACTTTCCAAGACAAACAGGCTGCATTATCACACCAGAGTCCTCTGGCAAGGAAGGAGTTTTGACAGCCTAAAAACATATTTTTAGGCGGATGGGGGAACAAATAGTTACAAAGCAAACACTGAGCGTGTTCACAGGTGCTGTGCTCCATTGTGTTAGCCAACCAGATGTTCTGTGCTGGGACGCTGCCCTGGCCTTTTCTGGGATGAAATGTCACTCTGGATGAAATAGAGCAAAACTCTGTACAGTTTCTTAGAACAAGCTGAGCTTTTAATTTGTTAACTATTAATATAGCTGTGTCTTTGTATTGGGCAGGGCACCAGGCAAAATAAACATGTAAAATTTGACCTTTAGAAAATTAACTACCATTGGACCATAGAAATCTGCCTTGCTACAGCAAGCTGTGGTGCACTTTTAAGTACTTATGGCAGTGCTTTTAAAACGTGTCTTGCCATGTGTCACTGTGGGGTTGGCACGATTTGGGGGACTTGTCTGTGCACAGCATTGACTTTGAGTCCGTGGAGGTTGTGCTGGTATACCTTGTGGTGTTAGGGAAACGTGACAAAATGTGAACTTGCATATGTCAAATATTAAGGATATCTGTCAATATCTTGCTTGGAGTTGTGTTTTCTCTATTGCTTCTGCAGCAGGTTGGCTTTGGGAGAAAATGTTTCAAAACATAAGAAAACTGGTGTTTGGTCTTGTAACCAGTGATGCAAGAGGGATTTTTTTTAAACCAACAACAAGATTTGAGCCACTAAGAGATTAGGCTTTGCTAATACAGAGATAACTTTTGCTATAAAGGCAGGTCTTCTCTGCACTGGAATGACTGAATACAGCTATTAACTGCTGCTTTGGATCAGTGACTCCACTGTTGCTTCCACCCTCGCTTGAATGATGTCCAATATGTGTTTCTTTCCCTTTCTAGTTTTGTTCTTACTGGATAACAGCAGCAAAATTTGTCATGAAAATCAAGCAGATCATTTTCAGACTTTTACCAAAGGGCTTCAAGGAAGAGATTGGGATATTGAATCTCAAGCTATTTGTTCCCTCTTGAGGCCAGTGGATGTTTTTTGTCTATTACATCATTCATCCAGCAACATCTTGACTCAGTTTTCCCCTGAATGAGCAGAAACCTGTTTTCCCTGCAAGGAGACTGGTATTGTGTCAGCTTCCCCCTCCATCTCAAGAATTAACTTTCTTCTTTCTTCTCCTCGTTGCCCAAAGTAGAGCCCCCCTCCTTTATTTTTGGTCACACCTATTGCAAAGACCACAAGACTGACTGGCTTCTTTGTTTTTTTTCTGTTCTTTTGACCTTATTTTACACACACACACACACTCCCCTTGTGCTCAAAGCAGCATTGCTAATTGACAGAGATTTGGAGGGAGTGTACCCATGTCAGCTACTGTCTGCTGTGGGATCTCTGGAGAATATTAATCACGGAATCATAGAATTGTTTAAGTTGGAAAAGTCCTTTAAGATCATTGAGTCCAACTGTTAAGTCAGCACTGCCAAGTCCACCACTAAACCATGTCCCTAAGCACGAGGGAGCACTTCTCATTTGTGCTGGCAGCTCCTCCGACAGATTTTCTCTGTTAAAATACCACAGGCCAGGTTGTCATGTACACAAAAGCCACATTTCACCTCTCTAGCAATGCATGGCATCCTAGGGTAGGTATAAATAAAAATGGTCTTCAGAGTTCTCTTTGTGTTCCCACAGAGTAATGTAAACCAGCCCAAAATGAGAAATCAGGGCTGTGTGAGAGGGAGGATGCTCAGATTGTTAATGAAGTGCTGTGAATGTGCCTGTCCCCAAACACTTGAGGACTGTCGATTCCTTTCCAGTTAATAAACCATTTATATGTGGCCTGCTTTTAGCATGGAGCAAAATGCCTTTTTTTCACTCAAGCTGTGATGTATAATTATATAGCTGACATCAAACATGAGCAGATACCAAGTTAAAGGAATGAATTTGGTCCTGTTCCTGTAATGTCATTTCCATGTTAACAATTTTTCCCCCTTCTTTAAATTATATTTTTATTGAAAGCTTCAAAGGTCAATTTAGACATTCAGAGAAAATTTGTAACTCGGATTGTTTAGTATTCTGTCATACAGCAGAGCCCTACATTACCCTGTGTCAGCAAATTAAGGAAATGAAAGTTGTGGCCAAGGATTACAATAGTGCTGGTGTTAACCTTTTACAGCATATGGCATCCTATCAATTTTAGCCACAAGAGAAACTCGCTGTTCACATACAGCAAGTGGGTGTTGAAGTTTTTAATCTAAAAATGAAATCTTGCCTCTAGGAGAGGGATGTAAAGACCATAGATCTTCCTTGCTGCTGAATAAACCTCTTGAGTAGCTGAGATCTTTTCAGCCACAGGTTTTTTCCTTTATCCATTTTTCCTTCCTTTCTTCCTCACTTGGAGACAGAGGGGCATCTATTCTACTTGACTGGAAGGGCAATACTCTAGCATAGAGATATGTGGGTGCCCATATATTCACAGGATAGAGAGCCTAGGGAGATGGATGGATAACCTACAGACTTTTTCTTAGTTACAAAACCCTCACAGGGTCTGGCAACACACATTCACCCAACATCAATCTTCTGTGTAGTCCTGGGGAGTTTAATGGGATTGCTCAGCTGTTTAAGTACCTTGCTGAATGAAGGTGATAATTAATCTGGTCTCAAATTATTCAGGAGAACTGAATTTTGATGTTTGCTTTGCTCAGTAGTTGCTATGCAGGTGATCAGGGCACACTTGATTCAGCTGGGCCAAGAAAAAACTGATAGACTAGTTTCACTTCATTGCTATTCAGTGCTGGGTTTTGATTTCCCTGGAACTGTTTCCTTTCCCTTTCTGACATGGGATTTTTGACCTGCTTTTCTCTGTCTTCACCCCAAATCACAGTAACATATACCCTGTAGTCTTGGAAAGGCTCCATTTTGGTCTCTAAACTTGGAGGCTGAAAGCAATACATAAATGGTTCTAAACTGTTGTCAGAAATAAATTTCCCTGGAGTGCTGTGTAATAGGGTCAGAGTTTATTGGGTAATGCTTAGTTAGTAGATGGTCCAAAGATTAGGAGTTATTTTAGCTGGGGCATGAATAATTGAGTCAAAGGCAAACTAAAGTCAACGATGCTGCTTATCAGGTTCTGTTACTGTAGGATGTGATCATTCAGTCTTTCACGTTCCACAGAACTGGTGTTAAGAGTGATACTGCCAGCTGAGCAGGTGGGGAGCAGACCTAGGAGCCCAGTCATGCTGTCATGCCTAGATGCTGAGCTAGGTAGCCTGTAAATGCTCTTTTGGAGAAAGAATTTCTTCAGGCAGGATTTCTCAGCCCCTGATTTAATCTCCTGGTTTGATTTGGCTTTAAAGGAGGTTGCTTATGGCTTGTCTTGCCTGCACTGTATCAGCAGTGGGTGGGAGACTTAATATGGTTTAGGTCATGGGTCAGGTTTAACATCCCTTCTCAGTCCTGAACACAGATATATTCTAGGGGAAATATAGACATGCCCTTTCCTACCTACCACTTCTCCCTGTGGCCCTAGTGCCTACTGGAAATACAGGATAGGCTGACCTGTGTGTCTTCACAGGCTGTTTTTAATCTGATAGTTCTTTGAAGCATTGTCCAGCCCATCTACCCACCTTTCTCTCCCATTTCAAGTGCTTTGTGTACTGTTAGAATCAACTATGTGTTGTCCAGCCCCATAACTGATTGCTTTTCCAAGAGCAAAAAAGCGGCTGTGCATCACTTTTAAAGGTAAAAGTGGATGTCCCATGTGGTGACAGCCCTGCATGTTTGACTCATGGGGAAAAGTACAAGCCATGCTGTCAATCTCCCTGTCTGCAACACTGTCCAGGATCAATAAAGCAGAGGGGTGTTTAGAATTGAATGTATGACCTAGAGGACTGATCATGATGTCTTAATCCTTTGAAAGCATTTAGATGTCCATCTTAAGTTCTCGTATATTTAAAACTATTGCAAGGACAAGTCATATAGTACAGCATGTCTGGGGTTATGAGGTTGGCTCTTTTATTTCTTTTAATGGGCTCTTGCTGTGAGGATGGAGTGGTGGGAGCAGAGGTTGGTTTGAGAGGCTGTGGTGAAATGGAAAAGATCCCATGCAAGCAGAAGGGTGGAACTGGGGGAATGAGTAACGTAACTGGGAGATGAATCATGCTCTAAGACCCCACAAAACTTCCCGTTTTCTATATTTGTTTTCTGCTGGAGCTCATAAGGTGAAATGGTGGTTGTCACTAGATACTTTCCATAGAAACCCTCATGGGGTTGTTCCTGTGATTTTTAACTCATTTTAATAAAGATGATCCAGTTTACTTAAACTGTTATGAGCTCATTTTGACAGGAAAGACTCGGCTAACAAAGGGGCTAATAATATCCTACAGAAAGAGAGTTGGAATGCACTGAGGATCATTAACTTTTCATCTCATATAACTGTAGCCAAAAAAGATGGAGACTCATAAGGAGAAAGTTGAGTTAGCCTTGAAAAATAGGTCTACTTGCTTTTGGATTTAGCAGTTATAAAATCTGTAAATAGAAGGTGTGTTGTTTTTTTGGTAAAGAAATGCTGAAGGAAATTGAATTAATGTATTTTAGTTATTTTGTAATCTCTTCAGATATGCATAGAAGGACCTAGTCCTAGTGCTTCACATGTAAGGAATATTAATATTTCACATGACCCATTTTGGAAACCATTGCATTCAGCACAAAATGGATACAATTTCCTCTGGGCTGATAAACTGGCAGGCATTAATTTGGGAGTCCATTAACCAATGCCGGACTCAAAGATTTGAAATAACTGGAAAATGAACAGGCAGGGAACTGTGCATAGAATCCTGGTGCTAGAGACCATTTCAGAGGTGGATTAATGGGACAGTGATTCAGAAATGGAGCCCTGATGCCTGGATAACCAACCTGTTCCATGAGGTTCAACCCACAGATAGTATTAGGGGTGTCAAGGGTTGCATCAGATAACATCTGTCTTGCACACAGAAGCCAGCACTCAGTCAAAGTAAAACACAACACACAGCTGCCAAGACTGGGGGGATGGAAATTGTGTCTCGAGCTGGACCTTAGGGATGTTATCCTTCTCTCTTCAACAAAATATGAAGGTCTGGCCTGTTACTTCTTTTTAGCATTGCTTTCCTTTTAATTGGGAGAAATGACTTGTTTGCATAAGAAATACAGCAACTTTCTGCTAGGCAGGAATGGCAGAAGTGAAGCTGACAGGAGGCGGTCAGACTACAAATTAAAATTGAAGCAGACCAGTCTTTTCTCATTCCACCAGCTCAGGAAAATATTGAGAGTAAACCGCTGGCAAGGAGACAGTGAAAAGCAAATTAGATTTGGGACCAGATGGTGTAGATCACTCTAATACAAGTTGATGTCAATAAAGCAGTGTGATTAACGCTGCCAAGAATATCACTCACTATCTTTCCCAGTTTCAGGTGTTATTTGTAGCACAGGTGAGGCAGTTACACACAGATGTGTGCACAGATCATCTTGGAAAGTGGGATTTAATTGAATCTCTGTTCCAAAAGAAAGGGTTCACTCTGTGTCCAGATTTATCTGGCCATGTGTAGGCACTGGAGACTCTCCTGGAGGGGAGAATCTGGGGCTGAGGAGTGAAAAGAGCAGCACATAGGATTCTGTGGTCTGTGTCTGACCATGAAGCTCAGTTCAGGACTTGATCCCAACCATTGAAGGCTTCTTCCATGGGAAGGGACCTTAAAGGGCTTTGCCTTGATGCTGAGCACATGTGGGAGCCTCTCTGGGCCATGTTAATTTGCCTGTCTGCATCAGTTTGTGCTTGGGAAGAGCCCTGAAGGATTTTGCATTGCTTGGTCTGTATAATTCTTTACACATTGCCAGCAGCCTCCCTTTCCAGGGAAAAATATTTACCTGAGATGCAATTCCCCCTCAACTTCAGTCAGAATGAGGATGATTACTGATGTAAATACTGATGCAGAAACAAGGCATGCTTGTTCTTTGTTTTTACCATGGTCTGAAAAAGAAAGAATTAGGGTGTCTCACAAGAGAGACTTTTCTTTACAAAGACTTAATATATATCAGATCTGTTTAGCTAAATCCCTGGGCTTTTCCAGATATGTGCCTCCCTGATTAATTTAGTCTGCACTTAGCAGTCATGGTTCAAATTAATAGAAGACTCAGCTTCAGGAATATCTTCATGGTGCATTTTATAAATTAAACTATTAGAGTTAATTGTTGAGAAGAATCACTACCAGTTCTGTGTGCCAGGTAAAATGTGACTATTTTGTTGTATTAAACATAACAAAAAAATATAGCTGGTATTGAAGATATCCTGCCTTGAATATGTTGTTAAAATACTTGGACTGATGTTTCATATAAAAAAACAACTTATAAAGAATGAACAGAATATGTTTTCTTTTGCATATCATATGTCAGAAGAACTAGGAGGGTCAATAGTTGGCTGAAACAATGGTGCCAGAGTCAAAGCTTTGGGTACTCTGACCTTGGGGTATATGCAGGCAAGCCTGGTCTGACCAGGACTGATGGGGGTCACTGGACAAAAAGGGGAAAAGTATCTTTGCTCAGGGGCTTTCAAAACTTGGAGATAGCTTTAAACTGGATTGGTTGTGGGAGGGGGACACCTATTCATCCTGATCATGATGATTGAATGCCACCACCTGTAATGGATGCCCAGAACAGAGCAATGTCACTGGTGAGACTCCAGCCAGTGTGTTGGGTTCATCCTGGGGCTGGCTCAAATGTCTCTACGTGAACGTACATAGTATGGGCAATAAATAAGAGGAACTAGAGACATGTGTGAGCCTGTGTAGATATGGCATTGTGGGTATCACAGAGATGTGGTGGGATGGTTCCTATGACTGGAGCGTTGGAATATAAGGGTTTAGGCTTTACAGGAAAGACAGGCTGGGGAGATGAGGAGGAGGAGTAGCCCCATATGTCAATGAACAACTGGAAAATGTGGAGCTCAGCCTAGGGATGGATGAGGAATTAGTCAAGAGTCTGCTCCAGCCACTCTGACCAGACCCAAAAGGGGAAAGATAGTGGGGGTCTGCTACAGACCACCTGATCAGGAGGAGGGTATGGATGAAGGCCTCTATAGACAGATGCAATTAGCCTCAAGCTCAAAAAACCCGTAGTCCTCATGGGGGATTTCAATCACCCTGGTATCTGTTGGGAGAGCAACATGGCAGTACATAAGCAATCCAGGAGGTTCCTTAAATGTGTTGATGATGTGTATGATTCTATGATAACTGGGAAACGTGTATTATGTTGATGGATGTGATTTCAACATGTTTTATATCATTCCGGTAATTATATATTTTATTATTTCTCAGTAAATATGAGTGTAACTAAGTGGAGTGTTGCCTCATCAATATTGGCATACTCTTGTCAAAACAAACTCTTCACTGTTGGTGTGTATTGCCTGACCATAATATATCCTTGAGACACTTCATTTTCAGAATGCTCCGTGAATTAATTATGAAGAATACTTCATGTAGTCAATAGTCTCAGTGTCATAGTTCAGCATCTGATGGCACACTGGAATTCTATATGAATATCTGATAGAAAAAAGAGATTTATGTAAAATAAAGGCCTCACTAGTGGATTAGATACAAATCTGCAAAATTGACTTGTAAAAGATGAGTTTGATGATAGAATAAAGAATATCTTTAAAAATGAGTCATATCATCCTGAGTGATGTAGCTGTTTTCCAGGAAAAATCTGTTGCCAAGGATCAGGGCATCCTTGGCAAGCTTAAGTGTGCAATCAACATCCTTTCACAGAGCTGAACTCTTTTCTTCTGAATGTTTGTGGTGAGGAACTTGGTAAAAGACTTCATCTCAGCTCAGGAGATGAGTATCTGTCAAAACTTTTTGTCACCTTAGCCCCTGGGCAGACATGAACTAGGCCAACTCTGAGGGTATTTAGATATTGCATTCTTACATCCTATGCATTGCCATGGGAATATAAGTATTCAAATAGAAAATCTGCTCCTTATAGGTGAGTATTTTTGTTCTCTGACTCTGCTTTTTGAAACATCTTTTTAATGTCTTAAAATTTAAATTCTTCATTCTCTGGATGTGTCTTTTTCAGTATTTCTTGTGCTCATTAGCCATATTAGCAATTCCTAGTCTTTGTAGCACACTGGGAGTTAATATATTCACTCCCCTTTGTGTGTGTGTGTTTGTAAGTGTGTGTCTCCCTTTTGGTTTGTATTGAATCTGAAGCCTGAAGTGACGATCAATGGCTCAGATTATTTCCTTGCTGTCAGCTATTGACTTTCTCTCAGCCTGATATCAGAGCTCCTTTCCCAGGGTGATGCTAGCAGTGTAGGAAGAGGAGGGGGAGCTGAAGAAAAGCTTGATAGTCTTGCAGTTTATCTCAAACCATCTTTAACTGAATGCACATGAAGATGAGAAAAAAATTGCCAGAAACCTGCAATTTAGAAAATGAGAGAGACTGAAATTCTCTATTGATGCCAAAACTAGGATAGCTTTTTCCCCCAAGAGGTTTATTTATTTATGTGATGATTATTGTTCTGCTCAGTTTTGAAGCCTAAAACTATTTCATTAGCTAAACTACAGTGCAGGTTGGGCAGTGTGGATTCCCTTCATGACAGCAGTAAAAATCAAGACTAGTATGTGTGATCACATACTGGTGTGTGATCTTCCTCTAGGTTCTGGAGGAAGGCTTTTCATCTGTCCATCTCTTACAGTGTTGATTCTTGATTCATCATTCTCTGCTATATCTATTTATCACCTACACCAGAGCACTGTAGCCACAAATTATTTCCTAATGAGAATAGCATCATTTTACCTTTTCTGCTGAAGATAATGCTCAAGAGTCAAAATAGAGAAAAAAGTTGATGCTTTCAAGGGAAAGTCAATTTATCATTAAAATATTAATAGCTTCATGTCCTGCTATAATAGAAGTGTCTCTTCCATGGGTTCCAGTTTTTAATAGGTAAGTAAGCATTTTTGTTTGGAATTCTTTAGGCTTTGAATAAAAAATTATTAGATTTTTAAGTGGTACTATAGATGTGGGAGAGAATACAGAGGAGTGGAGTAATAGTGAAAGAGAAGCTGAGCATGGATGAATGTTTGAAGGGCTGACAGCTGATTTTGGAAGAAGAGAAGGTCTTGTGCTGGTCAGTGTCCCTCCAGCCTGGCTTTTTTTCCCAGCTTCACCACTGAGGACTGGGAGAGTAATTCAAGCCAAGAGGAAGATTTCCACTGGACTGGAGTCCTTGGCATTGCCCCAGGCCTGGAAGACATTACAGCGGAGTACATGTGGCAGCCCTGACTCAAAGCCTAGACACCAGTCTGGGAAGCTGGGCAAGCAGGTGGGATGTCTTGTGTCTCTGAGCCATGGCATTGAGTGTGAACTGGGATCTGCTCCTCTGAGTGCCCTGGTGCTCTGGGTATGGGGATTGTGGAGAAAAGGCTGGAGCAGGATATAGGATGAGTGTGTTTGGGCTGAGAAGCACCTTGGGTTGGGATCTGATTTGGGTTAGCTTTTGATACTGGGTTGCTCTGATCTGTCAAAGTTGAAGCTGTAATTGGGCAAGTCAAGGTGTTGGGGGAATTTAAAATAAATGTGTTGGTTAAAGACAGAGTATGGTTTAGGCAGCTGACCACAAAATTGGCGCAATCTCTCTTTCGCACAAGGGAGATCCTCATAGATCTTCCTGGGATGAGATCCAATCCTCCCCTCCTCTCCCCATGCTTATTTTGTTGGTCAGCTCAACCCTACATTTTTATAAACATAGCCCATCATTAATGTACATTCCTACCTATGTGTAAACACAAATATATAAACTAACTTCACTTAGGTTGGAAGGATAAACAACTACCTTTAGCAGAATTTCCCCCTTTGGATCTGCCTGAAAGCAGACAGCAAAGTTTCTTGTTTAGCCCAATTTGGTTTTCATTTACCCAGACCAGAGAGTCTATATTACAAATGACATTTAGCCACCACAGTAGCAAAGTCACTGTTTACTTAATCAAACATGATTAATGCATTGGTTTTACATTAGTATCTGCTTTTCTCCATTGTGGGAGTAGTCGAGAGATCTTCTTTGTCTGCTAGCAAGGAAGAACATGTTTTTTATCCTATCCTGCCTATTGTGCAGTCATGTCAGCAGTAAAAAATGTCTTTTAACATGCCTTCTTTTATCAGTGGAGAGATCAATACGGCAACTTTCTGAAAGCATAATTCAGTTACATGTGTTGTGGGAGACTAACGTGAGCTCTCTTGGCGAGAATTGCTTTTCAGAGTCAGGGAAAGACTGCATGGACTTTATTTCTGAACAGAGTAAGATTAAAGGGATTTCAAGTGTGCTTTGAAAATATCTTATAAGGGAGGATGGTTCAGGCTTGAAGTGGGACTTGTGCTCCAGAATGGAAATAAAGCATTGCTATGGATCAAGTTTGCTTTTGCTACCAGTGGTGCAGCCAGCAGAAAATCTCTCCTGCTGATCCTAAAAATGGCAGTGGTGGATGGTGAGGATAAGTGGCTAGATGGGTGTATTGACTTCAGGTGAAAGCCATGACTGAAATGGGAAGTTTTCACCAAAGGAATAACCATAAGGACTAAACCCTGCCCTGACACAAATGGAAAGATTTTAAGTGGGTATATCTTTTTAAGATATGCCTGTTGGTCAGACGTAGCCTCAGTAAACCTGCACTTGGTGAGTGAAGCATACTGAAGCCAGTTGAAGGAGGTACTGAGGTGCACTGTGACCTTTTCTGCTGGTTTTACTTGGGTAGGACATGCTGTTAAAAGAAATACAGAAGCACTCTTTGATGGCTTTTCCTGGCAGGAAAATGAGCTGACCTGGGTTAGTAAGCAGGCAACCACAGCAAGGTTACAATTTGGATGGGGCATCACAGCAAAGGGCTTGAAAAATATACCTCAAGCATGGTGTAAGAGGATTTTGAACCACCACCCATCATAGTTTTTAGGGGATTACTTTTGGATTTTATTTTCCCATTCATAAACATCAAGGAGGTTTTCTTTCTCCCTTGAAAATGCATGAGCATTCTTTGACTCAGAAAAAAAATTGTTTGGCCAGTACCTTCCTTAGATTGTCATTCACAGTCCTTAATCGCCAGTCAGGATAAATCTAACAACTTGTGACTACTTTTTTTATAGCATGCTCACAAAATCTCATCTTCAATCAAAAGAGACATCCATAAAAGCTACTGAAATCCAGAATATTTGTCACATAATTGACTGGAAAACATTTCTTCCTGATGACTTATCAACTCTGTGTTCTGCACAAAATCCAAACATAGCCCCATACTAGCCTCTGTGAAGAAAGTTAACTCTACTTCAGCTCAAACCAGCACACTTTGTTGGCCTTAGCACGTTTTGAACCTGGTTGTACCTCACTGCCTCTCTGCAGAAATGTTTTCATTTTCAGACTGATTCCTATACTTGTCATAGTCATTAACATGTAAATACATCTCATAAAGCACTGAAATGAACTAATAATTATAGCTTTCCCAGCCATTAACACATGTGATAGTTAAGCCTGATTATGAACTTCGCCTGTCCACATTCATTGGCAACACATTCCTGTGGGTCTCTGCATTTCTTTGCCTGCTCTGAGATGAACTGAGTTGGGAGTCCATAAAATAAAATCTAATTAAATAGCAGCACTAGTCCTTGCATTGAGCTTAAATGTGCCAGAGAACATGTTTTTCCAATTTTCAAATGTTTTTAACCTGCTTATTGAAAATATTATCCCACAAATATCATTCCTGACTTTGAGAGATGCCCTGGAATTTAACAGCCCATTATTTTTATATGGGTAATTTATTGCAGTCAGAAGTGACACAGTTCGTGGAAAGCGGGTGGATGGATGGCTGAATCATTCCATCACCTGTCATGACTCATTCCCATCATTTCTGTCTCTTCACAAAGGGTGCATAAACATGTCTGCAGACTTAATCATGGCCAAGAGCATCTCATGAAAATATTACCTTGCTTAGGGTCAGAAAAATGGTTTTGTATCACCTTGACTAGATAGTAGAAGAGAGAGGGGGGTATTGATATCTTGACTGCTTCATTCAGAGAAGGATGTCCAAACCAAAAGCATGCTGAGGGACTTCTGCCTTGGCTCTTTAGCTTGAGTTTCTCACCTTTGCAGGCAATTTCACAGATACTATTCCTTCAGGAACTTTATTACCTGGTCTGGCTACTCTGTTCCTCAGGTTCTGCCTGCTTTCAAGGATCCTCTCATTTTCTGGGTGATACTGGCCACAAGGACATAGCTGCTCTGTGGAGAAGGACCTGGGGGTCCTGATGGACAGCAAGCTGCCCATCAGTCAATAGTGTGCCCTTGTGGCTAAGAAGGCCAATGGAATCCTGGGATGCATTAGCAGAAGTATTGCCAGCAGGTCAAGAGAGGTGATCCTGCCTCTTTACTCAGCCCTCATGAGATCACACCTGGAGTACTGTGTCCAGTTCTGAGCTCCTCAGTACAAGAGGGACATGGAACTCCTGGACCAAGTCCATCAGAGGGCAACAAAGATCATTAAGGGGCTGGAGCACCTCATTTATGAGGAAAGACTGAGGGAGTTGGGCCTGTTCAGTCTTGAGAAGAGATGACTGGGAGGGGATCTTGTTAATGTCTATAAGTATCTAAAGTGAGTGTGCCAGGATGATGGATCCAGGCTCTTCTCAGTGCTGCAAACCAATAAAACAAGAGGTGATGGACAGAACTTATGCACAGGAACTTGCATCTAAATATGAGGAAGAACTTTGCTGTGTGAGTCACTGCACTGGAACAGATTGCCCAGAGAGGTTGTGGATTCTCCCTCACTGGAGATCTTCAAGAATCATTTGGACACAATCCTGTGACATGTGTTCTCGAATGGCCCTGCTTGAGCAGGGAGGTTGGACCAGATGACCCACTGTGGTCCCTTCCAACCTGACTGATTCTGTGGTTCTGTGTCAAAGTATGATGATGTAGCCATTTCTCTAGATATAATCAGATTTTTCCATGATAATGAGCCAGATGATTCCCATTGGAATTGTCAGACAGTGAAGTTAGCTTACATTTCATGTATATTCTGTCCTCCTTCCCCAACACACTCTCATAGGATGAACTGTGCAAACCCTTTTGTGACTTGACTTAATCTGTCTTCAAAGTGTGCTCAGAGGGTTTACCCAGCCAGTTCCTCCCAGCAAGTGCTCGCTCGACCCATGCTCTGCACTGACCTGCTGTGAGCTGACCTGGCCAAATGCCACGTGGCCAGAGTTAACTCAAGCAGAATTTATTAGCTTGCAGAGGGCACTGCGTAATCCAGTTACACAACTTCTCTTTTGGAGCTGGCTTGTGTCTGTCCTGGTTGGAAGATGGGAAAATGTCCCTGGAAAGTTATTTGTTATTATTTATTAACAATAAAGTCTTATTATTTCCTTGCTGTAATGGCTAAGAAATCTAATCACCGATTAAGATTGCACTAGGGTAGGGATACCTCAAACAGAGCAGCAAAAATACAGTTTATGCTCAAAGGAATTTATAATCTGGATGTCACATACCCTCAATAGCAAAGAGTCTCTGGACTGAGCACAGCAATGATGAGCTCATGCACCTGTGTTCTCTGTTGAAGAAACACATGGGGAAATGCCAATGGGGAAATGAAGGAGTTCTATGTCTCCATGGGTAGCACAGCTGTGGCTTGAATAGGATTGGGACACACTAGGTGCTCCCTGATGGATAAGAGGCTGTGGGACTTCATCTCTGTAGTGCAGCAAGGCATGAGTGGGTTTGAGTTTGCCAGCCCTTGGCCTCTGTTAGATCTCACAAAACAGGTGATCTCTGTCCAATGTCTTCCCCAAGTCTGTGCCTCGCAGACATCACCTCAGCAATTGTTGTTGGCTCTTCCTGAGCTGATTCTTCATCCCTGGCTGTGCAGTGATGTGATGTAATCATGTGAGTGCGGCCCCTTTATTGCACTAAGAGCATAATGCCCCATTATTCTAAAGACAAGGGTGGGGGGAAACAGCTGTTTTTCTGATTACATAAATAAAAGCATGACCCTCCAGTCCTCCCTCCTCCAGCACACAGAAATCTGCTCAGACTCTGTGCATCATCACCATCCACTCGGCTCCTTGCCTCTGAGTGCCGTGAAAGTGGGCAGCGCCTGGACCTGGAAAGCTGCCCTTGCTGTGCTTGCTCCAGTCCAAGTGGTTTTGTGAGTCAGGCGCTTCGCTTTTTTGCACAGAAACCCATATTCTGTCCTGCCTTTCCATTTGCTCATGCCCCTCTCCTGCCAAAGTAACCATCGAAGGGACGGCGTGGAGGGGGGTGGAGAGGAGGGGAGCAGTGTTGCCAATCTCTCATTAATTTCTAGATGCAGAATGATGGGGGTGATGCATGTGAGAGTCTAATAATAATGACCTGAGGTCCCAGGCATGGCGAGCAAGGCAAACTTCTTTAAGTAACAACTTAATTATAATAAATTTGAGTCTCAGAGCAGCAGGCAAGTAAATCAATCAACCCTTGCAGGCGGGCTCATTAAAACTAGCAAAGTACAGACCAAAAAGGTCATCTTATTAAAAGGGATTAGCATTTTCCAGTTAAATCCTTTGCTGCCCATAGGTGCTAGGAGAGAATGTGGATTCTGAGCTTCTCTGTTGTTGCAGTGGTAAAGGGCTGACCTTGCACAGCAATAAATGCCTTCAGTCCCCACAGTCAGGCTCTTGGCTGCCAGTGCCAATGGGCAAGGCTGTATAAATGCTGGTGGACCTTTGCCAGTCTGGTCCAGCTGTGGGATGCCAACTGTTCTGTGGAGCAACTGAAACATGATCAGGGGTGAGTTCTTTCTTGCAAAATACGAGTCAGTTCACTCTCCAAGGTTTTCTCTAGTCCTGCCTTACAGACTGAGACATCACCTCAGTAATTGTTGTTGGCTCTTCTTCCAATGACTCTTCCCTGGCTGTGTGGGATGTCTCTTCTCCTGTCAGGTCTTAATATATTGTAGCCCTCAAGCTGCATTTTCTATCGTTGCCTTTTTTTCTGGCTGCATCATGCAGTACTATGGGTTTTCTAGTGCTTTGAGAGGCAAATTTTCACAGACCCTATTATAACCTTGTTCCTTTAGGAGAGTATATTTACCTTGGAAGAAACATTAAACTGAGAACAGCTATCAAAACAGCTGGCATCCTTCTTCCTGTTTTTCTCTTCTGTCAGATAGAGTGTTGGTGGCAGGAGAGACATTTCTTTCCATTTGAAACCTTCCTCTATCCACACTTGCATTCCAGTGGTGACCCTCTGTCTGTGCAGCACCACTTACTGCTATAGTAGAAATGTGGTATGAAAATCACTTTTTTCAGTGGGTCCCTGTAGCTGGAGTGGTGGGGAGCAGGGGATGCTGCTGGAGGGGTCTTCCCTGCTCCTGTGCTACATTTCTGATGGAAACCATTTTATGGAAGAAAAAAACAAGTATGTCAGTGATTGGATGAGCAAAATATCTGGAGTTAAGAGGGTATTTTCCACTAAGATGGTGATTAGGAAGCTGGGCTGAGGCAGGTTACACAGACCGTCCATCCTATGTTGCACACCCACAGCTCTGCCTCTCTAGCTCCAATCTTGATGAGCCTGCTCTCTCTACAAAGAGGTGTCATTTAGGTGACCACTACCTTGACCCTGTTGGAGTTCCAGCAGTTTGGTCAGCTGGCAAGGCAAGTGGATGCATCAACTGTGCATCCCTACAGTCTGGGTCCAAGCTGAGCCTGAATATAATGGGCACAGCTCACAGCACACTTCCCTTAGTTCCTGCTGCGCTCAGGCAGCACTTTAATTGCACAGCAGTTTGCAAATAAGTGTACTGCATATGGTGGAAGTTCCCGTGCACTATTTTTGATCATTTTTAAAGCCCTTTTTCTTTTAAGCCTTGGGAGGCCTCAGGGGCATGTAGGAAATTAATTAGAGCCTTGCAGCAGTTCAGGAGTTCATTCAGAACACGCAGTTATGTGTTGGAAAATATGGTGGGAGAGGTAAGGATGAGAAAAAAAGTGAGCATCTCTTTTATCCCACTAGGCTTCCCTTTTGCATAGGAAATACTGAGAGTCCTTCCTGCTCTGCTTGACCCATCAGCAGAGCACATCACAGAGAGCTACATGCTGCTTGGGAGAGGAAAAAAAGAAAGGAAGATGAAAATATTTATTTTCTACTGTTTCCAGCCAGCACTGTGGTACTTGAAGATGCTTGTGCTATCTCTCTGTTACAGCAAAAGACTGCAGAGCAGAAAGAATGGATTTTGAGACTGTTCGTGGTAGGGAAGTGCTGGCAAGTGGTCACAGGTACGTGACTACTAGTCTGTGCTCCCTCATCAGCCACAAGAACTTGCTGGGGAACCTTTGGATATTGTCACTTAATTTTTCTGCATCAGGTTTATGATTTGGAGTGTAGTTCTTAACACTGTGCATACCAGCTAAAGTGCTCAGATGAAAGACATTATCAGCTACACAGCTGTATATCTGCTTACTTCAAGCACTCAGACTCCCTCTCATTACCCTGTACTGGAGTTGCTGCAGATGGGTACATAGTTTGGAGACACTTTTATGCCTTTGCCTTCAGATACCTTCAGCTTCACACATCCCTTGAGCCTCTGAATGGCACTAGCTTAGCATGATTTTCTTGTCTTGATGAAGGAGTTTCCTTGACTAAGAGGATCCCCTTATCCTCCCCATCTCTAACATTCTTTCCTACTTCCACAGGGTCAGGCACAAATTCAGGACAGACCTAGTACTACAATTACTGTATGAGTTCTGCCCATCAGTGTGATCAATGCAGGACTCAAAATAGTACAATTTTATTGCAATACTATAGAAAATACCTATTCTTTGTTCCTTCATGTCTTCAACTCACTGTTCCCCTTTTCACATCCCTTTGGCCTCTGTCCAGATTTTACCTCAAACCACAGGCTTCTTCTAGTTTCTTTCCTTTTTCTGGGAGGTGAAGGGTTAAAACAATAAATATATTGGTTCCTGTTTTTCCTCTCTGCAGCTCCTGGGCTCCAGCTGGGTGCAGACATGGAATAGTAACAAGTCCATGGGAAAGGCTCATCTTCTCACAGCCCTTGCAGCAGCACTCCAAGCACAGTGTGAACTTCCCAGAGCACAGTGGCAGAGCTGAAGCTCTCACTGATGCTGCCAGGAACTTTCTGCAGGGATTAAAGTGATGGGGTGGAGATGATATTTCTGTGAACACAAGTTGGATTCAAGGTGTGTCTGAAGATCAATGGTCTTGGTGTTCAGCTGAGTTTAAAATATATAATACTTTTGCATATTTATATAATAAATACTCGTGTAATTAATATATAATACTATACTTACAAAATCTGTGACCATTGGCATTTGGCTCTTTACCATCTGGACACACACAGTATGGAACTTCCAGATTTTGAAAAAAAATGCCTTTGTAGTGGAAGAGACAAACATGAGGCAGCAAGATCAGCTCAGTGGTGCGTTCTGGTTTCAGATACATAACAATAACTTGGTTTTGCTTTTGCCCTTTCACATCAGGTGCTCTGTTTCCAAGAATCATATGCCTGCTAAATGCTTTCTGTCCCTCAATGATTCCTGATGAGAGAGGGAGTACTGCATCCTTGCAGATGGATAGGTTTGGTTGGATTGGTGTCTCAGCCTGGATAATAACAAGAGCTAAGGACAGAGGTGACAAACTTACCCCTGCACGAAAACTGGCATGGTGCAAGCAGCCTGGGTGGTCTCAGCTGGGTGCAATCCCATTTCCATTTCCCTTTGGCTCCATGTGTGCTCGTGGAGAGTTACTGTGGCTCAGTTGTCACTGCTGTTTAGCTGTAATAACCCAATCGTTGTCTCAAAGCCCAGTTCTTGGGAATGTGAGTGACAGCCCTGTTCTTACCCTAGCGTTAGTAGGGAATGCCAGTTCCTGGGAGGTCTTCAGTATGTTGTGCATGGTTTATCATGGTGTATTTTCTGGGGATGCAGTGGAAAGGAGCAGCCAGAAGATGGTAAAGATCTGACAGAGGGGTCTTGCCAGCTTGGCACAGGTGTATTTACACTGCAGGTGACAGGATGACCTTATGTGGTAGAGCAATTGGGCTTTTGCTTTGCTAAAAGATTTGCTAAAAGTTTTAACTCAGGGTTGAAAGGACTGAAACTGGAGCATTGCTGCAATGGAGAATTGAGAGAGCATTGCTGTTATGTCAGCTTCAGTGGTGTGAAGTGCCAGGAAGCCAAACACAATGAAGTGCCCCAAATTGTGCCTGATACTACTTAACACTGCACTCCTTGAAGTCACTTTGATTAAACTCAAGACATTTCTTTATTTTCATGTAGCCTTTGTGGAAAAAACCCAGGGACAAGTGAGACAATCTGTACTTCCCCTACCCCTCGCCAAGCAGTAGAGAGCAGTGGGAAACAGTTAGTGAAGGTGTCAGATTTTCTCTAAGGGCAGCCACAAGGCTCTTGTGCCAAACACCATTTGACATTTAATTTAAGACCCATGTAAAGTAACAGCCAGAGCAGGCAGCAGGCAGAGCGTTCCAGTTGACAGACTGGCTCTATTTGCTTTAATTTCCTTCGTGCAATGGCCAAGTTTATCTGTGAGTGAGAAATACTCAGAGTATTATTTTTTTCGTTAGCCCATCACAAAAAGAGAGCACTGTGTTGTGTTCAGAGACCGTTTTGGGCTTTAGGTGACCTTCATTAGGGAACATAATGCAAGAGAGCTGTGCATCAGTGCCAGAGTAGCCAAAGAAAGTTGTGTCTCTTTGATTAACTCATGTTGAAGTCAAACACTGTGTTCCTGGTCTGAGCTGAGCCATTCAGCAGGTTTGAAGGTGGTGAGTGGGGATCTGTGTGTGGTGGTTAGCAGCCTCACAGATGGGAGGTGTGAGGAGAGCATGGAGAACTTCCTCCTTCCTTAAATGTCAGTGTTCTGACCGCTCAGTGCAAAGGGGTTAAGGTGAGGACACTGTCATGTACATGTGTAAAGGAATCATCCACAACACCTTGATGGGCCTTGGAGCAACCTGGTCTAGTGGAAGGTGTCCCTGCCCATGGCAGGGGGGTTGGAACTAGATGTTCTTTAAGGACCCTTCCAACCCAAACCATTCTGTGATTCTGCTCTGTGTGGTTTGTACTAGAATCCCATGGATAGGGAAGGAATAGTCAAGGGTGGTGAAAGGAAGATTGAAAAAGGGCTATTTGCATTCTAGTTTCTTTAGTTTTCCTGCTGGCACTGAGAAACAGACCTAGTGTCCTGCTAAATTGCTCAGATGGGAATGAAACCTACCTGAGTATGTGGAGGGAGTGGTGGGAGTGCCTGGCTGAGCCCTGTGTGAGGAGGAAGCAGTAGTGAAAGCTGGGCTGACTGTGTAGCTCATACTGGCAAAAGGGAAATATTAAGAGGTGAATGTAGAAAGGAGCCAGGAAATGTATTAGTTACTTGATTTTTTTTTTTAAAATTACTATTTTAAAGAAAATAGATGGGTTTAGTCAGCAGAGTGAAGTATGGTACCTCCAAGGGGGCACATTTGGTGATGAGGGTGTGGAAGCTTTATGTTAGCCACACAGGTAAGGAGGAAAGGTCTATGTAACAAGCAATGTGCTGCATTGAAGACCAAAGGCAGCTGCAGAATGTGAAGCAGTGGGAGGAGGAGGACTCCTCAGGCAGTGGGACAGAGACAGCAGCCTGCAGGCTGCATTGGCTGGGTGGAGCAGCACTTGGCTGCTTTTCCAAGGTCATTAGGAAGTCTAGACTTTCCCATAAAAGGGTCCCATTTGCTGAGAAATCCTTGGGCTACCACCACCCTGAGGACTTTGCAGAGAACTTACAGGCATCCAGAACAGCCTGGATAGACTGAGGCACCTTTCCCGAGTTTTTCTCTGTGTGTGGACCGTGGCAGATGACTTTGGGGCAGCCTGGCAGCAATGATTTCCATAGAGCATGCAGCCTGCCCCACCAGAAGGCAACTCTAGGGCTGGCCCACCTGGTGGCTGGGGCACCACTGCTCCAGACTGGCTGGGTTTTGCTTCTTTTCAGGTTCCTTGCTGAGCAGACAGGACAGATGAGCCAAAACCAACTGCATTCCTCTTAGAAAGCCAGAAATCAAATAACTGCTGCTGTGTGCTGATGGAGGCATTTGAGGAACTCTATTCATGCAGCTATTCCCGAAACTCGGAGTGGAGACTTCCACCTCTGCAAAAAATCTCTCCTTGGTGCCTTGGTTGTTTGACCAATTTCTTAGTGCCATCTTATGGCTTTAAGCGCTTTTTGCCAGCTTTCCTCCCTATGTTAGAGAGCATCGCTCAGTCTAACATAACACACTTGGAGAGAGCTTCTCTATAGTGATGTTCAGAGTAAATCACAAGCCCAAAACCTTCTAAGATCACAGAGTATGCTCTCATTCCTGGGGCCTGCCAGCTTATGCTGCAACCTACCTTGGATGGAGAATCAAGAGTGAGTTGCTAAAGGCAGGGAAAATATGAGAACAGCTTTCTAATTGAGTCAGGAAAAACAACTTCCATGGTTTGGTTGAAGAAAGGGTTTGAATGCATGGAAGACTGGCAATTGGTGGATCCCATTCTTTTCGCAAGCCCAGCTATGTTATCCTTGTCTTAGGGCCCCTTGAAAATCAATGTCAGAAGAGACTGATCTAGTGGACTGAATCAGTATTTATCAATGCAAATGACCCCTGGGGATAGACAGTGGTGACCATCCCAAAAGAAACAGTGCTGGGGGCTGCAGTGGTGGATAAATAGTGTGATCAGGCTTCTGCCCAAGGAAAGCAGTTTGTTGAATGTGAGAAACCTTCTGGCATCTGCACAAACTTAGATGATGTTGATTCAAGCCTTGAGGAGTTTGTTGTCTATCTGGGACCAGCAGCATGATTTGGACAACCATAAGGCAGTTGGAGATGATTCCATTTTGGGAAGGTGTGACTAACCTGGGGCCATTGCAAAATTGTTTCTGTGTGCATTAACCGTTTAATTTTGTGCAATGATTTCTTTTTCATAATTGTTTCTTCCTGAACAGTAGTTGGATGGTTCAGCAAAGAGAACTTGTGCTAGGGGACGTTCCAAAATTGATGTTTGTCTTTCCTTTATATTTTCTTTTTTGCTTTTAGCAATACAATTTCTCTTTTTGTCTTGTGTGTGCAGAAGGGCTAATCTAAGCAATGTTTATCACATCAGAGAAGCTGGAGCAACTCCAAGTACATTGGTCTATATCCTGGAAATAGGAGACTGCTTATCCTGTTATTTGTAGCTTGTTTTCAAGGGAAAAAGGTCTGACTTTAGTCATGCTCTGGGTAAAATCCTCTTAAGAGTGTGTCATCTTGTCCTATGGAGTAGGATGTAGTCACAGGTTTCATGTGGTGCTGGTTTACCTCCTGCGTCTGTTGAAAACCTGCTGTGTCAGACTGGGAATCTTTACAGATGGGAAAGTACCCCTTAGTTGGAGAGATGAGTCTTAAAATATGTGTGATAAGCTTTATCTTCCTATCCCAATCCTTTTCACTCACTGCCATGATTAAATTTGTGAGAAGAGTCATAATAATAAATAAACTATACATTATTGAGGGTAAAATCTCCCAGGAGGGGAGGCATTGAGTGGTACAAAAAGACAGGCACATTTAACAATGACACAAAGGGGCAGACTTTGGCTGAACATCAGGAAAAGCATACTGAGAGTAAAATAAATTTGGCTTGAGGACAGTTCCCAACAACAGTAGCAGAATTCCTGTTACCCAGGCTAATTTTAAACACTCCTGTAGGCATCACTCCCATCTGGGCCTGGTTAGAGAAGATACCAGTCACATGAGTATATTGGAGATGTCATCTCTTCTTTGGCCCAAAATTTTCCATGGAATTATTTCTTTTGTTAGTCAGGAGAGATAATTTCCTTCTATTTCAGCCATTCTCTTTGTTTTGTAGCAATTCATTTAATAAAGAAAATTCACTCTGGTAAGGTGAGGACAAGGGAATTTTTCAGCTGTCTTAATATGGTACTTCCTTTAAAGGAGTTTGGAATCAGCCCCCTTCAGTCCAGATTTTTGCACTAGGCAATAGTATCAAGATGAAGGGCAGGAAGAGGTTAAAAGACAATTTTCTTTCCAGTCCCTATCACAAACCTGCTTCTTGTGAGTTAACAAGTGGGTCTGCACAGACTGGCAGCATCATACAAACCAGTCAGAAAGGGATAGGGAGTCAAGAACAATGTTTGGTCAATGATGCAGATACTCCACATCAGCCACAGCCTTGTCAAATTCTTGCTTCTTCCCTCTGGTATGTTTCTTTTTCCTATGATCAAAGCGAATCCAGTATGAAAGCTCTTTGACTTATTCACTGGCATTAAGCACTGAGCAGAAGAGGTGTAAGAGGGAAAGATGGTGCAAATGACTCAACCCCTCCTCGAGTGCATGTGTGGGCAGCCTGAGGGCATCACAGGCTGTTGATTGGGAGGGCATGGTGCTGTCACTGGGCTCTTGGCCATCTGGAGGGACTGGATGGTGCTGGATGGTTTTGCGTTTGCTCCCTGGCTTAGTCTCTCATAACATGGTTTGCAGCACATATTTTGTGAAGTGAGAATGTGCTCTCTGTTCACTTCTAACACACCTGTTAGTTCCACAAACAAGCCTGCCAATTAAACACAGAAGTCAAATCCCACAAGGAGCTTGGTTGCCTATGCTGGAAGATGGATGTAAGTAATAAACAGAATCATGAGGTATACACCCAAGCCTATTTATGAGTTACCATATGAGAGAGAAAGCATGGTCTGAGTACTGAATAGGCTCAAATAACATATGGATTTATATGCTAGATCCACCTCCAACCCCTTGTTTCATCTTGGACAAGTTATCTAGCTTCTCCGGGCCTCAGATCCTCTACTGATTACATCTGGGGTGATAAAAAAATCCTTTTTATCTATTTTGTCTGCTCTGATTTCTCATGTTCTGAAACAGAAATTGCCTCTGTGTGTATGTACATACTTGATTTTGTTGGGATTTTTACCAACACTGAGTAACTGCTGTTGCATTTCTGCCTGTACTCTTGCAGATCAGAGATGATTTAGAAGCAAAAGCTGCGCTACTCCTTTGAATCCCTCTTTATGTTTCATCATTGGTACCTCCTCTCACAAGTAAGTGAAGGGGATTTTACTCATCAAATCTGAACTAAACTTTGATTTCCATTGAAGTCAGGTACCTCTGTACTCAGCAAAGTCTCATTATTACTCACCAGGAGAAGGGCAGCCAACACTGTACCTCAGCTGTGGCTGACAGGCAATTTATCTGGGACGAATCCCTTAGCAGTGGACTTCAGCCTTTCCTGAAATCTTATCCCTTGCCTCTCTGTGCAAGTGGGGCTGCTGGCTTCATGGAGTGGCTCACTTCAGACAGATGCTGACAACTGGAGCTGAGTGTTGGTGGAGGGGGGAACATGACGGAAAGCTGCAGCGAATGTATTAATTGCACTGGTTGGGGAGGGCTAGATTATTTTTTCTTTTTTTTTTTTTTTTTTTCCCGTTCCCTCTGTAAAAGCCTTGTGTGTGGAGGGAGCCTTGCTGGGTTTTTCTCATGTATGGTAATTAACTAACACAGCCTGGAGTTCTGGGCATCTGCTTCGCATCCCGGGAAGGTGCGTTATTAACCCGAAAGGATTTGATACCCTCCTGCTGTGTCCCATTTTCTCTGCTCTTGCCTGGTCCTTCTATTTGCTTCAGCCTCCCAGGTCCATTAAGATCTTCATGGTTGCCCGTGCACAAACCTGACAGGCTCATGGGGAGATTCTAAAATGATGCTGGTTCAATTAGCAGGATATAATTTGCCCTTTGGTGAAACCCTGGGCTCCCCTGCCAGGCTAAGCACTTGCTGCCAGGGCACTTAGCACGAGGAGGAGCATTCCCATCACATCTTTCTCACTGACAGGTCACAGAAACAATGAACCCAAGTAGCTGCAGTAAGAAAAGAACAGTATTTTGATCTCAATTTTATTTTTCCTCATGAAATGAGTTTTAGAGACAACCAGAAAGCCTAGTTTGGATATTCGATGTGAACAAACCAGCTGGCAGCTGTAGGTTTTATTTTAGCCTGGGAATCCTGCTGGCTATTTTTTCCCCCTCCCCATGAGCCCCTCTTGCAATTTGAGTTTTTCTGCCCCATGGGTCACACACCAGTTTGCTATACAATTTTCTGTCTATGTGTTGATCAAATGCTTTTCTGAATGATTTGCTGTTTGGTGTGGATGTTAACCTCCTGAGTACTCAGTCTTGCTTCTCTCTCTCACCTCTGAGATGTGCTGAAATATCTGAAGAGATACCAGTATCAAATCATACATATTCACAATGGCTATTCCCCACTCGGCTGTACTGACAACAATTTTCACATGCTCATGAAAGCAGAGCAGAGTCAGACCTCGAGTGAAAGTGATGTCCAAAAAAGGGGGAGGGAAGGAAACACAAGATGTATTTTAGGTTTTTTTCTCAGCCTTCAGCCACTTTGTCAGTAGCTATTCCCATGAGATCTTTTGGAAATTAGCAAAGGGATGAATTTGTGTGCTTTGATGGTAGAACTTCTCACACTAGAGGAGGTCTTCTCCCAGAGACATGATGTGGAAAAGGCTGGTAGCATCTGTCCTGCTGGGGCAGGGAGGAAATCTGGCCGGGGCTGCACTGAGAGTAGTATCAGTGTTAGTCTGGCTGCACTGTCTCTCTCATGTAGTGGGAAAAACCTGCCCTTAACTCTAGTCTTAAGGAATGTTTTGGGTTTTTTAGCTACTTCTTTTTCCCAGGAGACTTCCTTGGGTTTATAAATGACTGTATTTCCCTTCAGCATGACAGCTGCAGCTTCACCTCTTCTCATGCGAACCTGGAGTCAGGTCAGGCTAAAATGCTGAATCTTTTCTTTCTCCTTCCCATGGTTCTCTGGCCCCGTCCTTCCTTCCCCATATCAACTGGCTGTATTGCCATAACTTGAGGATTAGCTTTTCCCTGCAGGACTGAGCTGAAATGCAAGTGCTTTACTGAGCAAAACAAATCTCTTCAATATTAGCAAGGCAAAGCAAAATGCTTGAGCACATGTGTTTTTTGTTAGCTGACTTCTCCCCCAGCCTCATGTTTGGTCCCAGTGTCAGATTCCCTCTTAAATATGCTTAGGAGGTCACAGAAAGCAGGTGAATAGTCATACAATAAAAATCACATCACACCTCTTAAAAAAAAAATTTGAAAAAAAAAATACATCCCCTCTTTCCTTCTTCCCCCACCATGCACAGTAGAGGCAAAGACCTGATTATGCACTTAGTGAGAATGAGCTAAAGTTGAGTTTTTCTAGCAGGTTGGAGCACAGGGATGTAGTTAACAGATCAGGTTCTTGCAAACGAGCACAGAGAGTTATAGGGTGCCCTAAGTTAAGCAGGCAAATATAGGTCAGATTTTCAGCCAGTGCAAATTGTCTTCCCTGGAGTGATGCCACACTGCAGCAGGGTCTGACTTCCAAAGGCACGTGCTAGTGCCAGCTGGGTATTTTTGGGAAGTGTGTATTGAGTAAGATGCTGTGAAGGTGGCAAAGGTATGTATGCAGAACACACCTCTGAGTGTTCAGTGCAGGTGTGTGCAATAAAGCTTGGATGGGGTTTTTGAAACCATGACTCAGTTCCTTTAGGAAGATCAGATACTGGGTTTCTGTTGTGTTAGCAAGGGGAGCAGAGCCAGCACCCCAGACACCCCCAGCAGTGGTGGAAACTCATACAAATCTCTCTGATTGATCTGACCCTATGAAAGCAATTCTTATAAAATCTTGAGGTCCTGATCCTGAATTTTATGAGTCTCCTCTGCAAAGGCAATACCTGTGCAGTGGCAGATAAGCAAACTAACTCAGAGAAAGCTGGCTTGAGCACTAGATATATTGTGAGAATTTGTTATTATTTTATTCTTTTAATATTTTTTAAATTCAGGCTGTCCAGAAGAATTGTCTGTCTTGGAAGCTATCTGCAGGTAGTGTTCTGAAATTTTTGTGACAGAGTCTTTCAATGGACCGAGTAGCATTGCCTGAAGAATATTAATCTATTTTATAGCCTAGACAGACACTTGCAGCACCAAAGAAGCTGTGGATGCTTTATCCCTGAAGTGTTCAAGGTCAGGTAGGAAAGGGCTTTGAGCAATCTGGTCTAGTGGAAAGTATTCCTGCCCATGACAGGGGGTTTGGAACTAGAGGTTTGCACCTGTAGATTTTATTCAGGTTGGTTTGTGTGTGTGCACTGATTTGAATGGCCAAGAGGTGACAGAGTGAAAAATAGTACTATTGAGGAAACTTGCTTGTATTTAACTCTGTGCTTGGGGTGTTTACTTCTCTCTGCTGGGCACAACTAAAACTGCAAACAGCACTAACATGTGAAAAGGTTTCAAACAAAAGATCGTGTTAGATCAAGGCCAAGACCTGCCTCTTGTTTTACTGAGAGGTATGTTTGACTCATATTTGAGGTACCTTTTGAAAGGGAAGCTGTCATGGGGTGTGCAGGTGCGTAAGCTGTGAACCTTTGTATAAACCAGTGAATTTATTTGAGTTGAGATTTGATCTCGGAAGTGAACTTTTAGGCTGTGATAACAATTCTCCTTCTTACTCCAAGATAGCTTTTCCTGGCAATAAGTATCTTGGGTTATATCCTCTTGATTATTTTGTTTTATTTGGTTTAGGGTTTTTTTTTGTTTTGTTCTCACAGCACTCTGCTCCTGAGATTTCACTGCTCTGTAATTTCCAGTTTTTCCTGATGTAAAAGAGAGGATGAAAAGCACAATTGAAACAATTGCAGTGGAGGAGGTTTTCAACCTCTAACATCTGCTTGTGTTTGCTGGCATACTGTGAGTCTTAAATAACATGTTTATAAAGTGGTCTGATGTGTGATGTTGAGATGAATGCAAGTGTCGTTCAGAAGTGCACAGCCCTGCAATTTATACAGTAAATATGGCTTTCACATTCAGCAAATTCAAAGTCAATCACCCTATTCTCAGGATAACAGTATTTTAAGCTGTGGCTGTGCAATCCTCCTAACTAAAAAGTTGGGAGGCAGAAAGGTCACAATGATTCAGCCTGTATCATTCTTTTGGCTATGAGAAAAGAAAGAAGCAAAACTTTTGGTGCAAAAACTTTGACCTTTGATTTTTTTTTTTCCCCTTGCATTCGGTTATAAAATCCATGTAATTACTTCTAGGGACTCTTGGTGATTGTGATGATAGTGTTTCAAAGCAATTAATTTGGAGCTTTAGTCTCATAAATAGCAGACAGCAGATACTGTAACACCTGCTAAACAGGGAGGGAAGCAGCCCTAGACCACTGGGTGCTTTCAGGGTGTTCAGCAGAGATTGGGGAAAAAAAAAAAGAAGTCTTTGATGTGGTGGATAAGAGTAGATGTGTTTGTATCATGTGTAAGGAAAGAGGTATTGGAAACATCTTTTGCCTCTGGAACATGTAGATGGGGTGCTTTCTCCTTTAAAAGAAGTGGTAAAATGCAGAAGTGACAGAATGAGCCTTAAAAGTTCTTCCCCTAGTGAGAAATTTGAGATTATCAATAGCATCAACTTTTGGAAACAAATCAGTAATCTATAGCTAGCTATTTGAAAGCCTAGCAAATGATTGAATTTAAGTTTACATGGGGAAAGAACCCCAAACATTCACAGATAGCAGCTGAAAAAAATGCTTTTAAAAATTATTCCTATTATTTTTACAGTATTTTTACTAGTGGTGGGAGTTTGCTATTAGAGCAAATTACCTATGGTTACAGTGGCAATGTACTTGCATGGAAACATTCCTTGTATCCAATGGGTTTGTTTTTCCTAAGAATCTAATTTTCTGTTTCGACCAGGAGCAGAGTGCAGAGATCAGCATAACATTATGTAGCATGTGTTACCCATGAGGTCATAGTGAAACACCCATTGCAGCCACCTCATGCTTTTAACATCTGAGAGGATGAAGCAGGGCAAAGTTGCATGCTGTAACAAGACGTAAAATAAATAAATAATGATAACTTATTAAGACAAAGTAGTATGCTCCCCACACACTGGGAGTAAAAACGTGTCCTATCCCTTCCCAGCTGATTCAGGAGAAGAATTAGGGAAGATTGGCCTAGTTGTGCTCTTAGGCTAATTCTGCCCTTTGTGCTGTGGGATCTGCCAGACCTGCTGCAGCTCAGGTCCTCTGAGGGCCTGGGACATTCACCAGTAACAGGGACAGTCCACACACTGAAATGTGCCATCATGCTGGAACAGGAGGCTGGTTGTTGAAGTCGTGATGGCTTTGATCCACTTGGGACCAGTCTCATGGAATGCCCGTGTATTGTTTACTACTTGAGACAGGAGCTTGGCAGCAGCAATTGAGTGAAGGATGTACCGAGGTGGAGAGTCTGGAAATTATGAAAGGCAGATCTGACCACTCAGCTTGGGAGGATAGGGTTGTTGTGAGATACAATCCTGTTTCTCTCCAGCACAAGAGTTTGGTTTTGATACTCTACTGCCTTATTTTATAATGATGGTTTGGATTTGGACATTTCTGTCCCAGTATCACATGCCTTTTGCTTGTCTTTGTGTCTTGGCTTGGAAACTTGGTGAGTGAAGTTAGGGACCTGCTGTGATGATAAATAAGGTGCAACCAAAGCCATGGGCCCCTGATAATAGATGTTCCATTTCACAGGATGCACCAGTTTGAGCAGTTTAATTTCTAACTAGTTAAAGATCCATCTTGTGAAAAATGACTTCCCATTTCCAACCTATAATGAAAGTAAAATAGTGGAAAGACCGATGAGTTAGTGCTCCTAGTAATCTGTTATGTAGCTGGGTGAGAAATAAAACAATTTGTCTCTCCCCCTTGACTGACTTTTCTTACACAAAATAACTGTGTAATTGTCTTAAACCCCGAATGGAGAGTGTAGTCTGGAGGGGAGAAGTTCTTGTATTTCAGCTGGCTCACAGCTGTTCATTTGGGGAGAACAAGGTTGCGTGTGTGAAGGGAATGCACTGGGAACCCATTTCTCAGAGCCGTGACCCTTTTCCTGTTTGTCAGATGCACTGATTATCTGGAATATGTTTTCTTGCTAAGTATTGTGTGAGATTCTGGCAATACAGCTGCCTTTGAGCCCAAAAGGAGTCCTCAGCTGGCTGAGGCTTGGGTGGACAGCGTGGGATTGTGCACTCTGTGGACAGCAAAAGGAGCTGACTGGAGCCATGGAACACAGATCTGTGCCTCGGATACGACAGTGATGGGGCAGATGCACACAGGAGTCAACAAGATAAAAAATCTCAAGTCGTTACAGATATTTGAAAAATTTGCACTATTAAAATTTTTAATGTCTGCTAAAATTGTTGAAACAATGCAAAGGAATTTTGTGAGAGCGAGAAGACTTTTTCTGAGTTTACTAGAGCTAGATATATTTTTGTTCCTTCTTTACATCATATTTAAAGAGCTAATTCTGAATGTTATCTATGTAGATTCAGAACTTTTTTAACCACTGTGTTATATAGGCTCAGTTTTAGAGCTAGACATGGCAGTAGTTTCCCATTAATGAGTGACATAGATGGCTATTCTGATGGTATTGGAACCTGATGAACCTTGGATCAGGAGAGGGAAGAGACTTCAGGAAGTATCAAGAAGCCAGTTTTTCAGCACATGGCTTGAATCTTACCTTCTGTGTCACTCTCTTTGTAAACTGTTTTCTAAAAAATGACCAGTTTTATTTGAAAAAGTGTACTTTTCTCCCTGTACGTGGCATGTGGAATTCAGAGACTATCGAGTTTTATCCAGAGGCTAGCAGTGCTATATCTTTCAACTCATGCTTTCAAAACACTCAGTAGTTTATAGAGTTAGGGCTGACTTTTCCTCTTCTGAAAGCAGAAACTGTGTTTTAATAGCTATGTTGATAGTAATCTTTTAAAAAGTTTGATTTTGTGATATGGAAAATTGCAGAACTCTTGGCACAGTGCAAACTTTTGTAGTTAAATCAATGAGCTCCCCTGTTGAGAACTGAATGATCAAAAGCTCTGAATCATCTCCATCCCCTTTACATAATCCCAGTGGTGTGGAAAGTGCAGTCACTTCCCAGAAATTAGCAAACAATTCACAATAAAGGCACAATGCACTTTGTCAAACACACTGAATACACAGGCAGGGAGGAAGTTCAGGTTTATGTAATTTGAAAGGAGAGGAGGTAAGTCAGGAACAAACACACCCTCTAAAAACCCACAGGTGTGGAGGGGATTTCTGTGCTTTCCTCTCTGCTGCAGGGATGAGTTGATGGCCAAGAGCAGGCATTGTCCTGCAGTGGGTACTGTGTATGTGAAACCTGCCCAAGTCCTTTTGGGACTTGACCTTCAGGGAATGTTGAGTCCTTTCTGTCTATGGAACACAGCAAGGCCCTGAAGTCAGAGGTGTTGTCACATCCCAGTGCTGAGCATTGAGGGTAGCCCTAACCCATAGTAGAGAGGAAGCAAATTTACTTCCAGGAGGGCTCAAGGATGGTTTCTGTAGCATCCTATTGACATCGTAGCATTGCTTTGGGGAGGGGTGTAATGTTTGGATTTGCACTCTTTATGTATGGATTTCTTCCTTCTCCAGTGCTTCATGTGTGAACCTGTCTTGTTAAGACTTGACTACAGCTTTACTGCGTGAGGCTAATGAGGGGCAAGTTGTCCCCTGAGCATGACACAGCAGGGCACTTGTTCATCTTATACTTTACCTTCTGAGGTGATAATCTCCTGCTTTAGTAAGACTTCAAATGAATTTGGCCGTAGCATAGAGTTATGTGTAGAGGTGCTTCTGTCCTTGAGGTCTTTACCTCCAGTTTGCTTCCAACCCTGGTGCAGGTAGGTATGACCACCTTATCAGCTTGTGCACAACCTCTCCTGCTTGATTAGTGCCTCTGTGCTCTTCCATGTACATGCAAGACACAGAGTAAATGACTGGTTGAATGGGAAGGAACTGAAAGGTACAAATGGTTTGAAGCCTGATTATATTAAAGAATAGCTAATGACAGATAATTTACATGAGAATGTCAATAAACATTGTCTGCATGTTTTGACTGGCCAACCTGTAATGTATTCCTAATGGAAACTAATTGGATAGTCAGTCAGCCCAGTGCTTTTTGTCAGTCCTGAGCTCCACTGAAAAATAACATTATTTTAACATGTTTTTAAAGCACCTTTTCCTAACATGATCCAGAAGGCTGTGCAAAACCAACTTAGAATAATGTTGAAACCCATACAGAGCCAAGCCAGAGAAAAGAAGCCAACACCTTTGGGCACTGAAAACCAGAAAATCTAAGGAGGAGAGCCAGGAACAAGGGAGGGAATAGATGTTAATGGAAAAATCTACCTCTAAAGCAACATGCTGTCCAGAAATGGCCCTTTTTTTTTTTTTTTAGCCTTGAGAAATCTCCATGTAAAACCACTGCAATGCTGTATATATTTATTTATTTATCTCCTATTTATTCAATTTTCTCATTGAAATAATAGTCCATCAGTTGGGATTGCATCTAATGCCAGCAAATGTTTGTCTTTGGAGCTCCCTCAAATAATGAGCTTGGCTATTCTACTAATGGAACGTGTGATTAGGCAGTTTGGGTTAAATGCATCATAAAGCAACAGCAGCATTCAGCTCAGTCCCAGATTTATATTTGTGTAATTGGTTAATCCATGAATTCAGGAGTTCAGGTGTTTAAATTCCACATTCTTGATAAGGAATACTTTGACAAGTATCCACATGTTACCTCAATGATGGTGTCCCTCACACAGTGGGAAACCTCCCCACATAGGCTGCTGAAACAATCCATCCCCAAAGTAATTTCTTTGCTGCATTATTGCTAATTTATCAGAAAACGCAGTTAGTACTGGGTAGGACTGTCTTTTCCAAGGTGACAATTTTAATTGTGAAAGAGAATAAACCTGAAGGTGTCCTTCTTTGCTAGGTCTGTTGTATTGTGGAGCAGTAATCATTTGAAAATATGCTCTGATGGATAGGATGAGCCAGAAAGACTGTATTTCTGTTTATTCCTTTCTAGCTCGGTGCCAATACACACAATCAGGGATGGTCTGGATTTTCCTGTCATTCCCTCTGTCACTCCAAACTGAATGTTGTTGACATTCAGCTGAAAGGTACTGGACCCTGAACATATCTCTAGGTCAAATTTTATGCCCTTCATTTTCACTCAAAGCCAGACCTGAGGGTCACAGAAATTATTTCACTTAAGATTTTTATTGCTGCCTCATGTCTACATCTTCTCTTGGGTATCCATCACAAACTCCAGCCACCAGTGACCCATCCAGTGGCAAGAATTGGCATCAGTCCAGCACGTTTATTTTTTAATATCCTCAGAATTCTTCATAAAAATAAAATTAAAATAATCTCAGAAAGTAAAGCAGTCAAAGGTAGACCTGAATGTTTGGACCTGGTTCTCTTTTTCGTCCAGCAGGGTCTCCCAGTCTGTGGGAAAACACAATCACTTGAGGCTGCCGCTGAAGGAATGCTAAAGTGGATCATAGCTGAAGAAAGTGTCTTTTACAAAAATGGTAACTCTGAAGTTTGTGTCAGTCCCGTTCTGAGCAAATTGACATCTAAATGATTGACAGGAGCAAAGATAAATATAGTAGCAGCACAGCAGGAGAGCTGAGATGAATAGAGACATATTCTAATGAGACACTCCGTGACATCCTGAACTGCATCAGTGAAGAAGTCCCAGTGTTTGCCATGTAGGATTCAAAGACACTGATGGAGTCTGAGGCAAGTTCCAAGGCACAGGCTTTTCTTCCCTTGATGCCTGTTCCCACTGGGCTCAAGCCTTCCCTGATGATTTGGTCTTTGATTGATTTTCAGGTCTGGTCAGTATCTGGTTCAGGGTCAGAAACTCATTGTGAAGTTGGTCTGTTACTGTCTTTGTACTTATGCACTGTTTATATTTGTTGATGCTCATCAGGATTTCACATCTGTTTGAAAGTAAGAATATTGAGCTCTGCTATACTTTTTCTCCTTCAGTAAGATCTGGTACAGCCCATACTTGGAAAAATAGATGTAAAAAAAAGAATAGTCCTTAGGTCAGCCAGTATTTAGGAGAGGAATAGCTTAGTTCATTGCAATGATAGAATTTTGTTGAGCTTTTAAATTTAAAGTGTATCCTTAATGGTCCACCAGTAGTCCACTGCAAGGATAAGAATGTAGTTTCTTGCAATTCACTGACTTACACCTGTTTAGTGAGATTAGTCTGTAATTTTGGGATGATGGGAATGATGCAGCTTCAGGCAAGCTCATATATCTACATCTAGTAGAGGACCCTATTCTGTTGGGCCTATAGCTGCCCATTCTACTCCTCTAGGTAAGCATATGTAATAGAAAATGAATGATTATTTCAGGGGGAAAACCTTTTAATTCTTTTTGCTTTATTTAATAATAAACCCAAGATTGTTAAAATAGAGATTGTAGCTGGTCCCCCTCCCCTTTTAAGATTTTCTGTGCGTTTTGCACACTGAGGCAAACCACATATTTGAGAAGAAAACATCTTTCTCAGTGAAATTTTATGATGCACCTTTGTATAATATTATACCAAAGCAGAGAAAATATTTATGGGAGAGTTAACCAAGCAATGTGTGTATATATGTGCACAGCCAGACACGTGTGTGGACTCTGTAGGATAAAAAGCCTTTGTGATGGTTTAAGAGAATGTTAAGCTACCAAGGGGACTGGATAGCAGCAGTTTTCTGAATAGCTGTGCTTTTCCCAGACAGCATGCAGAAATAACCTTTAGATGCTGAGGCAAGAAATAAATTAAAAAAGCAGCACAATTTCTCTGATGGGGATTTTTCAGCTTCTGCATGAGCCTGGGTGATGTGACTGGATTGGGTTTGCTTTAGGAGCTTCACATTAAGAAAATGTCTCCAGCCCTGCATTGCAAATCTTTTTGAGAGTACTGCAATTAGATAATGTTTGTAGAATAGAGAGATTAGAAAAAATAGTCACGTTGCAGTTGCTCTGTGTCTCAAAGCTTGTTTGGAAACACTTTTAATTGGTCTAGCTGTCATGCCATTCATTTGGATTAAGAATGGCTAGTGCTCTGTGTTGCCCAGAAGCAATAATCTCAGCAAGACCATGTTCTCTTCACAGCTTCATTAACCTCTACAATAAACAGTCAAGGCTTTACAGTATAAATGTTCACAGAAAAAACATTTTGCAGCTCTTTGGGTGAGCCATCTGTCTTTGGAGGTAGCCATGGGTGAATGTTAGATAGTTATTTCCTAAAGAGATCAGTACAAAAATCAATTTTTCAGGGGCCTTCAGTTATTGCAAGTTGACCTCAGCTCTTTTTGAGTGCATCCATACCCAGAACCCTCTTCTGGGCTCCTTCAACAAAACTCAGTGTAGCTGGAAAGACACTCCAAACCATAAGTGTGTGCTTGGGATGTCTGTACCCTTTAGGAGGGTGGAAGTGAAAAGACAGGTTGCAGTTATTTCCCTAGAAAATAAACAGTGCTTTTTGACATGCTGCATCTTGCTGAATTTGGCACAAGATTGCAGTATGCCCTAGCTGGAGAGAAGAGCTGGGTGGAGAGACCTTATGGAAAGATCTCCTGGATAAGCTTCTCTTCTCATCTGAGAAATGCTTTGAAAGAGGAGCAGAATAAGGGGAGAATAACCTAACCATGCAAGGACTTGGGCTTATAGCCAACACTTGGCTGGGTGACCTGTAAATGTGGAGTTGGCTATAGGAACTGCATGTTCAGATGGTCCTCTTGGGCAGTAACTAAACCGGTACTTAAGACAACAAGTTCTATATAGAAAAAAAACCCATCCCCCAAAAAGAAACCCCAAAATACAACAAACCCCATCAAAATACAGCAGTAATAAATGTATTAATAGTAATCAGAAAAAATCTCCATGACAAAATCCTGAAATGGTGTGGAGTATTGTGGGAGAGAATGTGTAGCACAAGGGCTCTTTGGCTGTCTGGTCTTTACAAAAGCAAGAGTCAAAGTTGGTTTATGAGGTTAGGTTAAAAGTGGAATTGAGGGAGGGAGTTTATGGTGTCCCACACTGGGATTTGGGTGTGAAGTAGTCCCTCAAGCTTTTAGGTTTATTGCTTTGAAAGTAATCCCATGATAGTCTTGCCCCATCACTAGCTCTGCTAAGGCTCTGTGGGAGAAGATTCTGTGATGCTTTGATTTATAAAATATGCAATATGTGATTGAGCTGAGATTGATTCAGGCTGTAATGAGGTTATGTATGTGTTAATAAAACCATAATAGACTGTTGATATAGCAATGCTGCTTCTGTCACAAATTGTTTTAACTTCAATTTGTGGTAAACAACTGAAAATGGGAGCAAAATTTGTTCATGCTCTGGGCTCACACAACAGATTTCACCATTGGCCTTTGAGTCATTTAATAATGATTGGAAACAGCATTTTCAGGGGGAAAATATAAGATAGATTTCAGTTTCTACTTGTGTGAAGCTCCTTTTTAAATCCAACTTTGTCTCTTGTGTTCATCCCGGCACCCACAGGAGTTTCCATCAGTCAACCTTAACTCAGCTGCCTCACTGACTGCCAGCAAGGAATGGGCACCTAGCAAGTAAATTTTTGGATAGCATGGAATTTTATTGGCACTATTTTTAGTATTGGTACTATTTTTAGTTTTTTAATTTCTCCTTGTTTTCCAGAAATGCTTTAGGGTTCAATCTGAGTCTTGAAAGGAATTAGTTCGTGGAATAGCAATGGAGTTGTTTTATATATACAAGCTACTGGAAAACAGACAGGACCTCTTTGTTAAACTGATCAAAGCAGAGATGGCATCTTCTAAATTCTCTGGGCCTCTACCCAAATTCATCCCAAAGATAATGGGTACCACAGGTAATTTAAAGAGCAAAGTGCCTCTCCCTGCAGCTATGTGCAACTGCTGGTGGTTACCTAATCCTGCAGCTGCACACAATTGCTGATGGTTTCATGATCCTATCTCCAGCTATCTCACACAGTCCACTTGCCTCTTTTACACTGCAAAATATGTTATGTACAGACTGTCTGGAGGTTGGACACTGTCTTACAGGCCATTTATCTCTCTTCGCTCTAGAATTTCTCTTGATTTGATTCCCCTCTGGTTCTATGTTTTTCTGATGTGCTGAGAAAATGTTCTTGTGCCAACTAGAGTGGTTGGTGAGGTAGCTGAGTCCTATTAGTATTTCTGAGCATCTCCATGAGACAATCTGCTGTCATCCTTCCTCCCTGCCCTCTCTCCTCCCACTATTGCAATGTACTTTTATAGCCAGTGAGATCATGCATTCAGAGATACTGTCTTGGTGTAAACTTGTATCTACTAATATATCTGTGTGAACTATTTCACATCAGCTTTCAGTAGGAAACTAGGGTGTTCCCATTCCTCACGTGTGCTGGATTTCTCTCCTTGTGGAATTTTCCAGTGATGAAACAAAATATCTATCAGGCAGGAATTATATCTAGGCTGTAAATCTCTGTTTGAATCATCTCACAATTTTTCCAGCTATTTCATGGTCTCAAACCATTTAGTTCTCCTTATGTCTTGTCTACTCTAAGGAATATTTTACTGACCTATTTGTTAGCTACCAGTTTCCCATTGTACGTTTTTGCTTTAAATTCTGGATCATGTTAAGTGATCTGTGGAAACTAACAAGTATTAGTGCTTTGCCAGAGGTCATTAGCACCTGTTTTAGATCCTAGAAATTCTTGGAGCCCTTCAGTCTAGTTATGAGAAATAATGACATGCACCTGTATTACAATTTTCATCTGCAGATCTTGAAATTCTTCATAAATGTCTGTCAAATATTCACCACTTCTATATGGGAAGGCAAAAGCCCAGGTAAGGGGAAGGTCCAAGTCCACAAAAAGACTAAAACATGCCAAAATGCTCTGGATCCACAACTCCAAAGGAGATGCCAGGACTTCCAGTACAATATGCTGACAGAACTTGGGGTGACACTGTAGAACACAAAATCCAGAATATGGAGTGGAAAGAAACTTAGTTTCCCAATGGATTAAAAGTTTACACAGATGCCTCTCTGCATGTGGGTGCTTTTAGGTACCTTAATTGTTTCTCCTGGAAAGGAATTTATGTTGTTCTTTTCAAATGTTTAAGCCACTTTTTTTGCATCTTCAGAAGAAGATGGCAAGAGAGCCAGTTACAATTTTGGCTTGGTAATTCCTTCAGAAACTAACTTCACCTTGATTCCCCCCCGCTTTGCTCAAACCTCTGGAACACACATCCACTCTCATTTTGTTTTTCCATTCATATCTCAATGTAGGAAGGAAGTGTGCAGAGCAATAAACAGACCTTGTGGATGCCTTTGCTCTGAAGAGCAAAAGGGCTTGTGAAAAATCCCATTGAAAGCAGAAGAAATTTGAAAAGCTGAGTCAAGTGGAAGGGAAGACTGAGCACTCCAGCTGGTTCTGGAAAGACACTCATTAGCAATGCTCTTTTATAGTGTAAATGGATGCAGAGTAAAGGACCTGCTCAAGAAGATCCTTAGAGCAAAACCTGGAGTTGACTCTTGTGTGTCAAGGCAATGTGAGTGTGCGCTTCAGTTGTTTTACTGTCCTTGCAACTAACAGCTGAGTACTTCCTGTAAAGCTAAGCAGCACCTAGCAGGTATACTTGGCATTCCTTAAGCCTAACCCAGTGAATCTGTTTGAAGGACGTTACTTCATGGATTCACAGAATACTTTGGTTTGGAAGGCCCCTTAAAGATCATCTAGTTCCAACCCCTCTGCCATGGGCAGGGACACCTTCCACTAGACCAGGTTGCTCAATACCCCATTCAACCCATCCTTGAACACTTCCAGGGATGGTGCATCCACAGTGTGATAATGTGGATCTGAAGTAAAGCTCTGAGTCTATCTGACTCATTTATGTGGATATAGACCTAAATCCTCCAAGCACAGATGAGATCAGATCCAATGGTAGAATTACTGCATGTGTCATTAGTGTGGGTATACCATGGTACAGTTGGCATAATGTTCCATGTTGAATTGGAGTGGAAAAATGCTCGTTTGGAAGAGCCTGATTCAAACATGATTTCATGTCAGAAACAATTTTCATATTGAGAAGAAACTATTTGCCTTTGATTTCTAAAAGCTGTTGTGTTTAGTCAACAATTATTTATATTTCTGTATAAGGGAGATAAGTAATTTGACTTATTAGTAGGCAAATACGTAGAGATCTTAATCAGAGGGTTTCAAGGATTTATATTATGAATTTTGCATGAAAGCACAGCTCTGGCTGTATCTGACACCCAGTAGCTAAACTGGAAATTAATATTTCTGGGTTTGATGACATTTACAAAGAAGAAAATCAAGCTTGTCAGTGCCCGTCATGAAATGAAACAGTCATTTAGTTTTTTGAGCACACCTCGAGGGCTGAGGATTTTGTTTGTTTTTTTCATCAGTGCATCCAAGATACTCTTTTCTTATGGAAAAAATGCTTATTTTCTGGTCTATATGGATGTTTTCTGTGGTGGTGGTGGTGGTGGTGGGTATGGAACCATCCTTACAGTGAGATCACATTTTTCTCCATAGTGTTTTTTGATAGATTATTATGTTGTTCTGGACTCACAGAACTCCATTAGCTTAAACTCCTGGAAACTCATCGGTGAATTATTGTCTTAGAGAGTACAAGGCTGAAACACAGACATGGTTTAGTCATTTGTCCAATTACAGAACTTAGTCTGACTGAACACTGGAAGTATAACTGTTAGGGTCTTTCTCATCTACAGGCTATTTTGTTTTAATAAGGAAAAAAAAGAATTAAAGAAAGGTTTGAAACTAAAAGCCTTTGGAATGTTAAATTCCAGTCTTTCAGAAATACCGAAGATGGAGAATAGGAGGTTTATAGTAATTTGGTGATGTCTTCGCTCATGCAAGACAAACTGGTACTCCTCTACAGATCTCGTTCTGCAAATTTTTCTGCTTGTTTTTTCAGTCCTTCTTTTTATAACCCTTTCTGGCTTCTTGAATTGGGAGGATGAACTGCATCTGTCAGTCATGAAACAAAATACAGGGAAATGACATTTTTTAGACTTAATAGCATTTATGTTTTTGGCCTTTATGAAAGGAATACTTTTGAGCTATTTCTTGGCCAGGTTAAACGTTGAATTATGGGCTTAGATTTATAGAATTATAGAAACTCCAACCAAATCACTATCGTGCTCAGTTGGTTTTGTTCCCTCTCTTTTACAACATCTGCTGTTATAAATCTGACAGCTTTGGGTTGTTGCCTACCTGGGTTAGATTTTTGATAGCTAAACAGCAGGTCTTCTCCCAAATGGGTAGTTCGAGGAACTGCTGGCTCCAGCTTCTCTCCTATCCTTCATGGTATTCTCGTGGAGACAAGATAGGCAATAATAAACATTTCATATGGCCCTGTTTTGGCAGCCGCTGTGTAAAAGGAAGGATGTTTGAGGCAGAAGAACAAGAAAATCATGGAAACATCCTTTTATGGGATTAAGAACTCAAGCCATCCAAAGGAACTGGCATAGCTAGTGCTGGCTGGTGATGCCTGGCAAGGAGCACTGACAAATGCATAGAAACCTTCTCTTGCCTGGCAAGTCCCTGTAGACATTTGGGGCAAATCACTACTGTAGTTCACTCAGGTTTCTTCATTCACAAAAGTAAGTCATGGTGCAGCAGGAGATGCCTGTGACTCCTTCTGCCAAGGAAAGTGAAGTTAGGGAAGAAGTGCTGCTCTCTCTGCTAACACCATCTGCCTATTGATGACAAATGAAATGCTCCAGCTCTGCAGTGCTGAGCATCCAATCCTGTTTGAGGGACACTGTGGTTTGCTACTTGTAGCTATCCATATCCATTAGCCATGCTGTAAGGCAGAAAGAACGGAGTAATTTGCGTTCATGCTTTTCAATGAACCAGTAGTGAAATTTTAATTTATCTACAAAACACAAAGTAATGTTTCCATTTCTTCTTGTCTGGTTTAACTAGTGTTCAATATGGGCCTGTCTTACTGTGTTACTGCCAAAAAAAGGTGTGTGTGTGCTGCTGCTGCACTGAAAGCTAATGCTGTGTGGGGTGAGTGAGCAAGGACAACCGCTCTATAATCCAGTAGAACAGAACAGTGTCCTTGCTGGATAATATGACAGTGTCTTGCAAATTAATTTTTTTTAAAAGTAAATCCTTTGTTGATTGAGTAGCTGAGGCAGATATTTGAAGACCTCTATTTGCTCCCAGTGTAGGTATAAGCTGATGGTTTTTTTCAGCCATGCAGTGTTTGCTAATGAACCTTCACTGTGTCTTTGAAGAATCCTTTATAGTGGCGAGAGGAGCAGCAGATGTGTCTGAGCAATCTGGTTAATGATGCTGTCCACAGTGTGTTTTCTTTCTTTATGTATTTTAAATTCACCTTACTTGAAATGGGAATGCCCTGATATTACTTCCTCCAAAGTCCTTCAGCTACTTTTGCAGGGATAAGTAACAGGTTTGCAGTATGGGAAATGAGGATGCCAAGGGGAATGTCAAGTTGTGGAAACTCTTCCCTCCTGACAGACGAGTTTGACCATGAATTCAATTTTTTATTTCTCAGTGGAGTAGGTTCACATTACAGGGCCCTGGTCCCTGCAGGCTGGACATCTCCAGTCACATAATTGCTGGAAGCAGCTGGGAAACTGGGGAAAGCTGTTGCACAAGACATCAGGCTGTAAACAGGGCAAACATTGCTAAGTTAAGGATGAATTTCTTCCTGAGTTGTATCTAACAACCTTCAGCTGGAAAAAGCATTGATAGAAGCAGCTGAGCATGGATTTCTGAGGTGGCAGAAGTAAATAATAACATGAGTACAGTAATAGGCAGAAGGTCATGATAGTCCTGCCAAATAGTGGTACAAATTTTAGGGTCCTGTTATCTGTCTTCACAGGGCCTTTCTTTCTGCAACTATCTTTGTCTGAAGTATGAAATTCAGTGATATTCTGGAATGTAAATACCTAATTGTGCTTGCAAATCAGGTACTTGAAATCCCAAATCCCCTTCATCTTAGTAGCTTTGTTGTCTAGATTATAGGAATCCTAGGGGTCAGAAAAGGAGATTTCTGTCTGTGAAGCTGTCATCTTGACACATTTCATACAGAACTCTGGCATTTTGTAAATGCCACATTAACAATCAGGGATCAGGTATCACCCAGAAGTATTCTTGGTAAATGAATAGAGGTTCTCTTGGAGGAAAAAATGGAGAATGTCACAGTAAACTTCCCCAGGGCAACATGTTTTCTAGGCTGGACATTATCACCCATTGGATTCATGACAAAATACACAATTTTTCTCCTCTGCTTCACTTAATCAGGAGCTGCTTGGTAAATTAGTGAGTTGAGAAGTCATCACTTAAGAACATGACTTCTGTGGAAACTGTGGTGAGTGTTACCTGCCTTGCCGGAGAACAAATATCAGCCCTTACATTTTGCTTCCAACTTCGGAAAACTCCATAAGGATCAAGTAATTATTTCAGTGTGGTTTAAAATACATCTACCCTCAGGTGGCAGTAGTTTAGCAAAATGAATCACTGCAGAGTTAAGTGGGATTGGATCTTCAGATTCTTATTTATAACATAATTTTAGCAGAAGGGGAGAGTGAACCAGAAGTTTTGTGATAAATGAAGGCTTGAATATGGCAATAAACTGTGGCTTCTTTCTCAGAATGGCAGCCTCATTTATTTACTTTTAAAAGAGGGTGAAATTATTAGACTCCAGGAAAAAGAGAACATTTTGTCATCCAGTGCAGTTCTCCTGCTTTTATGAGATGTAATTAATAACACTCTTACTGTAGTAGATGTCTTCTCCAGAAAGAGGCTAAATAGTGCACTAGAGCTTTGTTTTTTGCTTTAAAGCACTTCATAGATGATTGCAGTTACTCTTACTGTGAGGCATAGTGATGCTATTCCCACTGGAATATTTGTCAAAGTGAAGCCCTGACAGCTTAAAAACATGATGTGGAGAAGAGCATCTCTGGTTGATTCTGTCTGGGCATGGCCAGTTCTGTGGCAGTAAAATGCAGTCACGCAAGTGAAAATGTGGACAGAATGATGCTATCATCTCTGTGTGACAGCTCATTCAACTATCTACTGCAGACCTCCCTCCTGCCAAACTAAAATATGGGCCTCTAACAGCTCCATGTGAATGTCTAGACATCAGATCAAGATTATTGTTGAAATTTTCTTAACTTACAGTCCCAAATGCCTTTACGGTTGAAACATCACCATCATGTTTTTGCTTATCACAGATGTCTCTCATCCAGGCAATGTTTAGACTCTGGTAGCTCTGCAAGTCTTACATCCACATTTTGTCTAGGTCATATATAATATCTGAGGCAGTGGCCTTTTCTATCTACTGGTTTAAAAAAAACTTGTGTCCAGGTGGTAGCTTTTATTTCATTTCATCATCACTTTCCCTCTGACTTTGACAGATGCCATGTGGCTCAGTTGAAGGAACTGAATATATCACTGTGACTGTACTACCCAGGTACTCATTCCTCTCTCTCTAATCCACCAAATAACTTTCTTCACTTTCCAGGGCTTTCACAGACTCTTCCCCACTTATCTTACAGTCTGTATCAAACAAGATCAAAGTTGCTGCCTCCAATCAGCCCTTAATGCTGGCCTTCATCACCTGCTCATTACATTTTCAATCACACGTTTCTGCTCCTTTCTCTCAGGCAATCCCTCACTCTTAGAGGAAAGCCACCATCAGCCTGCATGCAGCAATGCCATTATCAGCCTTGAGGTCCACACATTTTACCCTATTGTCTAATGATAATGATTAGGTATATGGAGGCTGCATGCTATGGTCATCACCTTGATCTCACAGTTTCCTTGTAACTTTTCCTCTTTCTGCACATTCCTATCATTTCTTGCCTTTGGATGATGACCTCTTTGGGGCCAGGGTGGTCTATGTACATTGTGGAAAGGTGATGCAAAATTACCAACAATAATATCTGAAGAATTTATTCTCTTAACAGCATAAATCTGGTCCAAGCAAGACATCATGAATCAGGTACTTATTTAGCAGCTCTTTGCTTGTCTTATGGGATAATGAGCTAGTTAGTTATGTCTTTTATTCAGGTTTTTTTAAAGTGGATGTGGGAGTAAATTCAGTCACAAGGACTACTGCACAGTTACCTGATTTCTTACTAGCAGCATTAGTGCAAATTTAAAGATGTGGTAATGTTCTGCAAAAGAATACGGAGAAAATGGTTCAAATTAACTAAACCTTCACATTAGTGGATTATTCAAACATTTTGGGTGGAAGTCTTCATGCAGAGTTAAAATTGCCTTAATTCACTTTGGAATAAATATTCAGTTTTAAAATATTCACACAGCTTTTGGCAATATTGCTATCTCCTCTTATTAATTTTTTCTGGCTTCCTAGTTTGCTTGTGTAGGG
>NW_008678844.1:78655-80166 GCF_000695815.1 Acanthisitta chloris
CTGAATTAACTCACTGACCTCTCTTCAGTTGATCTTTGGGATGTACCAGAGAGATTTGCTTGACTTCATGCCCAGATACATCTCTGGGAGTCTTGTGCTCACCCAACCATACTTGGAGTCAACTCCTGGAGGCTCTATGGGTGCAGCTGATCCTGGGGCATCCATGTGAGCAGCAGGAGGCTGCTCATATGGTTCTCAATATGCTGTACCACTGCTGCAGGGAGATCTGGGGCTGGCACTAGTCCCATGTAAAAACGTGCTGGAGAACAGTGACTGCAGCTTGCACAGCTCATTGTCTGAATCCTGCAGTGCAATTCTTTGTTCCCCTAGAGGAAGACAGGTGACTGCACTTAGCAGGAGAGCTGGTAAATTGAGTCATTCTTTTGACCATCTTTTATCACCATCAGAACTGTCCTTCAATCATAAAATCACCCAGATTACAGTTGTTTAAGGAGATCAGACTATGTGGGAGACTCCTAACACCATCTCTACTGCTGGAATATGTTTCTGCTATGTGCTATGAATATTTCAAGTGAAAGCCTCCTCACCCCCCAACATTAACTTTAGAGATGGATGATTAATTATCCTCCCTATGGCAACTGGCTGTGGTTTTTATTAACTTGCAAATCAAAAGAAGAGCCTGAAAAATGACAAGCTAATTTTTTAATAAGGTATGTGTTCCATGTTTATTCGTATTTTATTACCCAGCAGTCTGTAAAGTTATCTATTTAATTTGGAAAAACACATTATTGCGGTTTGAGTAATCTCCCATGGAAAAAAATAAAGATTATTTTGCAACCACAGTGTTGAAATATATTGTACTGCAGTCACAAATATGTTAAGCAGATAGATATCTTTGCTTAATTTAAGTAAATCAGAATCTCACTTTCCCACTGTAATGATTGTGACAGTAGTGTTAATGTCAATAGAATCCTCACGTGAGTTTTCTCCTGATACATGTTTTTCCCAGACACTAGATTTCTGCCCTGCAGTTTCCTGCCATAATTTTTATTTTTTCACTCTTGAGATAAATCCTGGGCCTATTTCAGCAACAAGTGTTTTGCAATTAGTTTTGATGGAGCCAAGATTTCACTAGTTCTTTCTAGTACACAAATCCCAAAACTGTTCCCCCAACATGAAATGAAGTTTGTACAAGCAGCTCTTCCATGTGAAGGGAATGAAAAAGTACAGAGCAGCTCCTGCCAATGTTTGCTTCATATAGAAAGTATTCTGAGGAAGATTCTCAGAAATGAGGATGAAAACTCTGAAGAGAAAAGAAAAGAGACTGCCGCAGCATTTTCATAGCTGTTTGTACCCTTTTCATGGAGTCATGCTTGCCACTTGAGGTCCTGCTGTTCCTGTGGCTTATCTCAAGAAATAATGAGCTCTGCAATCCTGGCCAAGTTTAGCAAAGTCACTAATTGCTAATTGCTTTGATTTCACTTTTCAACTTCTTGTCCCATTGAGTGCTGTCTCCTGCCTGGGACTGTGCCTGAAGGTGGTGACAGATT
>NW_008678844.1:80201-95477 GCF_000695815.1 Acanthisitta chloris
GTCAGCTCTGCTAAATGTTGCTCTTTATCCCACCTTTCTTCCCATACTACCAGCAGGAGCCATGCCTCTAGTCACGTGGATCCATCCCCTGCTTCATCCTGCTTTGACCATGGGGAGTACCAGATGCATTCATGGAGGATTTTGGGCATCCATAAAGGGAAAAGGGGATTTCTCACTCACCTCAAGGCCAGTTTTTTAAGAAGAGCTCAAGTCTCCTTTGAAGCTTTGAAACAAATTGCTCTGTTTGTTGCCCCATTGAAAACTCGGCTAGAAGTCCCTGGCTTTCCTTCTGAAGCACAATGGTTTATCATCTCCATATTTCTTTTGTTGTATTGACATAGTTTAGAGATTTCTTTATTATTCATATTTATGCGTCAGTTCTTGGAGGCATGTGGGGAAGACAAGATAGAGAAATTGTACTGAAGGAAAGAGCTGTCAAGCTTAATATGCTGTATTTCTCATTTTCTGGAACAGTGGAAAGAAATATTTGCAAGGCAGTTGTTTGGACAGCCTCTGATCCAGCTTTAGAAACCTTGGCATGTTTATAGTGTTTGACTATATGAAAAAAAAGGTATGAGTGCATGTGGCTACTATAAATCCAGGTAAGTACATCACTGGGCAATGCAGACCCATGGTCTGCAAGGTGTCAGCATGTGGTCAGTGACAGCAGTGGTGAGTACCCATTGTGTCTGTTGGATGAGTGGGTTTTCCTTCCCAGGTATCTGCAGTAGGTAGGAACTGGCTCCTAATAGCAGCTGGGAGCAGACACAAAGTAACATTACTATTCATCATCATCATATTTACAGGTTTAATATAGCTGGTTTGTGTCTACAATGTAAAAATGCAATTTTGGATAGCAGTAGCATTTTGTCTGCCTGGGTGATTAGTTTTCATTTAGCATTCTGTTAACTGCCTGCCAGACTCATAAAGGACACAAGCTGGTGTATTACATCTTTCTCCAAGATTGCTAGGATATTCTTTATTTAATCAGAGGTTGAGGGAAACTTTTTACAAAGTACCACAATGACCAATGTGATCATATTGATTCAGCACAAACCATGCCTTGCTGTCTGTGGGGGTAAGTTGGTTTGTTTTAATCCACATCATGAGGCTTCAGTGGAGAATCTGAGTTGGTTGGGCCCTTATGTTCTGTTGGACTCCTAGAGGAGTCACAACACTGAGATGGAGTGCAGCAGACTTGTTCAAGAGTTAGGTGACTTGCTGGAATTGAGGTCAGTGTGTTGGCACAGTGCTCTGTGCTGACCCAGTGAAGGGAACCATGTTGTGTGTAGGACACCATCCAACAGCAGTGGACTTAGAATCAAACTGGTTGGAAGAGACCTCAAAGACTGAGTCCAGCCCTACTGTGGTTACTAGACCATGGCACTAAGTGCCACATCCAGTCTCATCTTGAAAACCTCCAGGGATGGTGAATCCACCACCTCCCTGGGCAGCCCAGTCCAATGCCTGAGCACTCTCTCTGTAAAAAATCTCTCCCTAATATCCAACCTAAACCTCCTTAAAACTTGAGCAGCAAGTCCCTAAACTTGAGCAGCAAGGACTGCTGATGCCACAATGCATCCCACGGGATGTGTTCTCCCTCTTTCGCTGCTACTCACACCTAGAAATAAGACTCCACACACTATTGCAAAGTTTTTCTCAATTCAGAAATTAGTGTCTGGCACCAATAATGAATTTTTAACTCCCTGGAGTAATTAAGCGTAGTCTGAAAAAGCCAGAAAGGACTTTGCCTTTAATTAGAAGTTCTATTTCACAGTGGTAATAAATCTTGCTGAGATTTTTAGGACCATCCACGCAGTTCTTTTTCTTCTTACTCACTCAAACTTTGGTTTCTCTCCTTGGAGTGTCATTGATCAATATCTTGCCTTTTTATATCATACTGTTTAACTAACCCTTTTTTTCCCCCATGCTATCCAAAATCTAGATCCCTACTATTACTAAGTGATATGCAAAACACTTGATTTCTTTCCAAGCTCAGGATAATGGAGAAATCCCCACCCAACCAGCTTTCCTAGCAGAATGCAGAAATCACATTTCCTTTCTCTTTCTTCAAATTTTGCTCATAATCTTGCTGTATTGCAAATTAAAGATACTATTTTTTTTCAGCCCTGGCATCAAATTAATTTAATTTCCATATTTTCATTATCTTCCTATTAACTACTATCACTCTGCAACAAAGAAGCTATTTGAAATATATAAAGCTACAGCCATTCCATGCTGCAAACTCTCAAGGGCACTTCGATAAATTACATCCTCATAATGAAGAAGTAGGGGGTGGTAGTGGTAACAATAGATTTTTTTCACAATGGAATGAAATCGGGATTTGATCTGATGCAACATGACTTGCTCACAGCACAGATAGAATATCAAATCATCCCTGTGAAATTTAAACCTTGCTATATTCCCCTCATTGTATCCATTGTTCTGCCGAAACCTTGAAGATGACATATAATAGTTTGCAAATGGGGATTTAGTTGATATAGTTTATTTTTGTCAACTTTCTCAATTTAATTATCTTCAGCCTACAGTCTAATTTATGTGTTTGATGTCACTATTCATTAGCAATACAGATACAGCCTGAAAAGAGATTGAAAAAAAACCCAGTGCAGCTGTGTTCCCTTCTTAAACACACTGCAGCAGTTAAATACTGGAGCTGGTTACAGAATGGGTTTGGAACAACACCGTCAGAAAAAATTACTACCTCAGGAAGCATAAGAATGTGAGTTTGTATAAGAAACGTCTGTAAAAGTTGTAGTATCAAGAGAACATCATTCTAATTTTGTGCCAGGACACATATCTGATTCATTAGCTGTCACTTAGAGGAGAGACAGACAGACCGACCCTAAACTAGAGTTACGATTTCCAAGGTCACTGGCCAAATGAAAAACTGGCAATACATTTAATTGTGGGTTACTGTGAAATGGATTTGTTTGGGTTTTTTTCTCCTCCCTAAAATGAAAATGCCTTACAATGTTTTTAAACAAATCTAAGGTTTTATGTATCTAAAGTTAAATATTTGCATTCTTTTCTTTTGTTTTAAGCACAAACTACAAAATGAGCGTCACTTCCATCTAAAAAAAAAGCTATTAAAAAGTTTTTTGTTTTCACTTGTGTGGGTTTTTGTTAAAAAAATAACCAAACCCCTCAAGTAGTTCCAAAATTAAAACAACTTACCGACATTGACAGAAATGTTCAATTAATTTTGATTAAATGAAATACATATTTGTAAGAAAGTTACACACATTGGTTTGGCTGACTCTGCTTAAATACACTCTCTGACTCTAACAAAACACCATGCCCAACTTGTGTCCCATCTCAGAAGTCTCTGAGTTGGTCAGAGACCAAATCAAGGTGGTGGCTCTGTGCGTCTCTGCAGGTGAATCCCAGGATTATTTTATGCCTGCCCAAGGCATCAGGGAAGGAGGTTTTCCAGTTCAGACCTATTCTACTGTCAGAAAGACACCTGCTCATGAAGATCTTTCCACACAGCTTCCTTCCTCCATCCTTCTTGTCCCTGGGTAAGGAGGATTAGTAATCCCTGTAAATAAGAATGCTGAACCCGTTGCTGTGACCTCTCTGTCACTTTTTGCTCCCTATGGATGGGCAATGCTGAGTTATGGGGAAAACCAAGTGGGTATGCTCTGCTCTGGGAGGTCTGATTGCCCCTGCAAGAGTGATCTATGCTAGGATATTAATAAATAACTCATTAAAACAACAAAAAAAAATGCTGTCCCTCCTCACCAAGCCCAAATTCCCAGCTGGGGTAGAGCACATGGCGCTATGCCTGTTGTGGGAGGTCTTGAAATCCTTCCTTGGGTTTAGCTGAAATCTCAGGTTTCAGGAGCATGGCCTGTTGCCCTTGTTTCCCTGGCCATGGGGCCAAGGAGGAATTTCTCAGTGCCTGACACTTGCCAGCTGGCTGGAGCCACTGCTGCTTTCGGGGGTGATCCCATGGGCTGGCAAACAGGTGCCTGTGGCTGCGAGGGATGTGCTTGGTCCCAGCAGTGCACTGACCAGCTGAGTAGTAAGTATTGCTGCTGTTTGGAGTCTGAAGCTTATGAACTATTGCATATCAATGTGGTGATTGCTCCCAGTTATCTGATTTAAAACCCACCTCTGCTTTCTATGAAAAATCCATCCCAAATAGCTTTAAAAATTTAAAGCAATAGGGTGAATCGTTATATGTATCAATTAAATCGAGCCTTCCAGTGACAAGTGAATATTTGATTTTCAACCCCCAAAGGACAGTACATACCATATTACATTACAGTGATATTTTCTAATAAATTATCTAGCTGACATCTTGCCTCTGAGGGAGAGAGGGAGATTGTTAACAAAGAAGACAAAACCATCTCTTTCCTATTTATGCCTCATTTCCATTATACATAAGGGCATTGGTCTCAGTGCTCTGTAATGTGCAAATGAGAGAGTAGAGGAAGAGTTCCTGTGTTCCTTATAAATATATATGTTGAGTTTTGAAACAGAATCATAGAATGGTTTAGGTTAGAAGGGACCTTTAAAGGTCATGTAGTACAAGCCCTCTGACATGACCAGGGATGTCTTCCACTAGAACAAGTTGCTCAGAGCCCCATCCAACTTGACCTTGAATGTTTCTAGGGATGGGGCATCCACCACCTCTTTGTGCAGCCAGTGTCAGTGCCTCTCCACCCTCACAGTAAAGAACTTCTTCCTTATAGCTAATCTAAATCGACCCTCTTATAATTTAAAACCATTAGCCCTTGTCCTATTGGAACAGTCCCTGCTAAGCATGTACAAATCAGCCAGAGAATCAACCCCAGCTTTGCCCTTCCCTCTCTCTTTCTCTACCCAGAAGCAAGTAGTTATATCAGTGATAGAAAAGGAAATATTAGGTCAGATCCTTCAGTAACTTTGCATCAGCATTGCTTCGTACAGAGCCTCACTTAGTGTGGGAAATCAAACTAGTTGGGCAACGAATGAAGTTTCCTGCTTGGGACAGACACTGACTCTGTACAGGAACTGAGAGAAACAGAAGGGCTGGGTTTGCTTCCTTTTGGTCTTGGGGAAATCCAGAAAAAGGCTGATTTGTTCCTTAGCATCTGTTCCCTCATTGTGGCGATGGTGACCCCAAATATCTGTACTGGGGTGAAGAGCCAAAACTGACTGTGTGAGGAGTATATGTTGGACTCAAGGGGATGTTAATGAGGTTTCAGAGAGGGTTTCAGTGGTTTGCAATGTTCAAGAGAATTGTTGAAAATATTAAATTGAAAATAATATATTCTTAATTAAGTCAACATTTTGACCAAGTAAGCTGGGGGAAAGGGAGACACACGACAGCTGGTGGAACTAAGTTTCACAAACTCCATGAGTTTTCACTGCCCAAAAAATCCCTTATTGGTTCTCCATTTGTTTGCAAAACCATAATGGCATCTGCTAAGGGATCAGGAACTACACAGTGAGGCACCTGTAAATAAGCAAGCAAAGCAGGAATCTCAGAAAAGATACTTGCAAGTATTTACACTGAAAATGCTCCTCTAATTCACTCTGCACACATTTAGGAATATTCTTCTTGGGACTCAATTTAACTTGAATTCAATGCATTAACTCCTTCTTCTGTTTACTGAGAGCTTACTACATATTATTATCTATTTATTAGTAGTAGAATCAAGTAGTTGCATACAATTTGGTTCACTTTAATTAAGCTTTTTTTAATAAATTTTTGTACAACTGTATCCCAGCAAAATGTGACAGGACAATTGATTTGCTGGGTTGTGTTTTCCCTAGTTTTGCCTCCAAAAGGGTTTTCACAGCTCTGAAAAAGGAATTGTTGTGGTTTAGTGTCTCAGAGATGCAAGTAAATGGCAGCTCTCCACAGGGAAGGATATGTCTGAAAAAGGCTCAGCCTTCTGCAGATAGTGGAATAACTGCAGGAGAAGCCTTAATTGGGTGCAGGAGGAAGGGAGGAAAGAAAGCCCTTGACAGGTTGAAATATTTTTCTGTAGAAGCAGCATTTTAGAGGTACTTGTTAATGAAAATGATTGATTGGAAAATGAGTCAAAGCTTTTAAATCTTTAAAAATGATTATTTTTTTTTCCTTCTTGAAAGTGGATTCCGTATCTGATCATGAAGACAAGAGAATTTTCCTTCCCACTTCCAAAGAATTTAAAGTTCCTCCAGGCTCAATCTGAGAAACGCTGCATAATTATACACAGAACACCTGGTGCATGTGTGTGACAGGCAGGATGAGATATCTGGTTAGCTTTCGAGACAGAGAATAGTGAGAATAAAAGGTGAAATAGCTTTTGTACTAAGTGTTTAATAATGTCTTTTGTCAAACAAATTAACACTAGACACCCTCCCCAAAATCCAACCAAAGCTAATGAACCGCTAGAATATTACCTGACATACCACCAAAATTTTTAGACAATGTGTATTGTTGCTTCTGATGTAAGATACTGAAAATAAAGTAAATGAGAGGCTGTTTTCGAATAGCTTTATTGTCTATTCTATTCTAGTGGAGGTGGTAGTTATCAGTATTGGTTGGGAAGGTAGAAATAATGGTAGCAATATTAATATCATCTTCCACTTATGTCACACTTCCAACTGCATACAGTATATGCTAAGATGATACATGACATCAATGGACCATTAATAAGGGCTCAAATATAAAAAATTCCTAAAGTGAAAGCTTTTCCAGCAGTTAATTTAGATTTGCTGCCTATTTATATTTAATAAATAAAATACATCTTTTGCCACCTGCCTGTATAGCTGGCACTCATAAATAAAATACTGACCCAGCAGAATTTGAACATGAAGAAAGAGAGTCAGTATGTGTTTTAAATGTTGAAGTTAGGTGAGGCAGAACAAAAGTAGCTGGCAGACTGTATTGCCTTCTGTGTATTCCTCCTGCATGCATGGTTTCTATGCCTTAAAATTGTTTGAGCTTTAATGGTCATAAAGATTAGGAAAAATTAAAATCCAGTGGAGTAGAAAGCAGGGTTCTCCCCACACACACTTTTTTAATTTTATTTTTTTTTACATGGGTCTGCTCCCAGTGAAATATTCAGTTCAGAAGCTCTGAGCTCAGATAAATAATGTATTTTATCCTAACTTTAAATCAGTGGATATTCTCCATGTGCTCAGTGTTGGCTGTGTATGTAAACACCTTGCTGAATCAAGGCCTCTTCTGGCAGAAACCCTGAAGTCTCCACACCTCCAAGAGCGAAGCCATTCACTTTGGGAAACGTGCAGGCTTCATTTGTAAAGGAGAAGCCTATGCTAAATACACCTTCCTGTGGATCCAGGGTGAAAATGGACCAGTTCCTTGTTTAAAAGCATGTGTAACAGGCCATTTTTGGCTGGCTGCTTTGCAAGGTGCAGAGGGTGTTGCAAGCACGGCTGAATTCTCCTTCCAGATTTGCACTTCAGTTCTGGTGACTTACAGCCCACAATTCTGGGTCCTGCCTGAGCAGTGCTCCTTTTTCAGGGTCACTTGGGTGGGTTTTGTCTTTAAATGATGGTAGTAGGGACTAAGATGATTTTTCCTCTGTTGGTCTGGCTTTGTTCTCTGAGTACACATGATACAATTCTGGGCTGCATGCCTGGGTGATGTGCTGAGCCTTGGATCTCTTCACAAGATCTGCACGGACAGAGATAGGGAGCATGTTTCAATCCAGATCCTGGGCTCTTGTTTGCAGTCCTCTGTGATGGTTTGGTAATCCTAGGAGCTAACAATAATAATAATAATATCAAGTGTCATTACCAATGGCTTTTTTAATCATCATTATAATTCTTATTCTGAATAGCACTTAAAGCACATTTTTATCTTTCGTTGACAATAAAGTGCAGCCTCATAAATATTTAACTTGTCTGATTAAATTATCCATGCTGAAACAGATAACTGGGCACTTTAATAAGCTTAAACGAAAATCTTGGCTGTTATTATCTCCCTGGAGAAGAGAGAGAAAGTGATAAAGGTTCCTCTGGCCTGGGTGACCCTCACACCATTCAGCTCAGCAGTGGGAGATTCTTATTAAACCTGAAAGAGGCCTCAGAAACGAACATGAAGTTGATGATAATTAATAGCAATTCTCATTGTCTGTCTATATTGCTCTCCAGCTGAGGAATAAAAGGAGAGAACAGAAAATCTGCATGGATCCTCTGTTGCACCACTAGAAAATCAAAGTGGGGAGAGGTGCTGGCTAGACTGGATGGGATCAGGTTGGATATGTGGCTCTGAGCAACCTGGTCTAGTGGAAGGTGTCCCTTCCCATGGCAGGGTGGTTGAAACTTTAAGGTCCCTTCCAACATAAACCATTCTATGGTGTTATGGTGGCGGCTGTGTGGATGGTGGCCCACTGGAGATGAGGCAGAGCTGTGATGCCCTAAAGGTACATTACCAAATCAGCTTCTTCTGCTTAAAGCCCCTTTCCTACACTCAGAGACACCTGCTTTAAGTCTGTACTGAGATTTTTAGGGCCAGAGAGGATGGTTATGATCTTCTGTTGAGGCACATTGAGACACGCCAGCCATTGGATACCACCCAACTCACTTTGCTCAGCTCCTCTGGCTTGCAGCTAGATCAAAGCATGCTTTTCTTTTTTACCATTTGAAAAATAAAATTATGACAGCAGCTGATGTTTTTCTCTCTTTTTGTTCTTGGACAGGACTGAAACAGCTTCTTGCTTCATCTGCTGCTGACTCATGTGGTCATTGCCTTCATTTCAGCAGAGGTATCTTCTGTAGCTTTGTCCTGCCTCATCAGCCTGAGCCACTGTGAATGCTCTGTACAGGCACCTGCACTGGGTCAAAACCCTCTAGCAGGCATGACAGCCTCTCCCAGAGCCACCTTCAGCTCAGAATATATATAACAATATATCATGACTTCCCCATGACATGTACCAAATACGCTTTGGGGTTTGCTGCAACCTCAAGGCCTTCATGTAGAGAGAGGAAGCAGATGTGATGCAGCTCAGAGCAGGGGCACATGAAGAAAAATGGAATTCATGTTTAAAGCAGAACTTGGGACAAAGCAACCCTGACCAGGAAGCAAAAGTGGTCTGCATGTGGGAAAAAGAGAAAGAGAAATTAAGATTTGGGGCCAGGATCAAAGCTGAATAGGATGGGTTGTATTGTGGAGATTGGGAGTCCCTGCAAGACCCTTTGCACAAGAATAGCATCCTCTGCAGGAGTGGATCAAGCTGGTTTGCTTAATCCCAGCCCACAGATCACTTGCTGCTGACTTGCACAGCCTTTGGCTGTGCTGCTCAGCTATTTCATATCCTGTCCAAAATTCTTATGCCCCTCCTTTTTTCTTAATCACTTCTACTACCCACTCCACACTGTCTCTACTGTGGCTCTGCCAAACAGCTGCAGTGAGTACAACCATGAGCCAGAAGCTCATTCCCCTCATCCTAAACAGCAAGAAATGTTTTGAGCTTACTTTATGTGAACAGGGGAACAGTTCTGGGCAAGTGTGGACTGGGTTAAAGTAGAGGGGAAGCAAGACAGAAGATTCCCATTGAAACCTGTTAGATTGGATAAAGTCAGCATAGAAAACTTGGAGCAAAAAAGCAGCAGGCATGTTCTGATTTTGTTTGTAGTCCCCTCAATACTTCACAAGAAATTAAGCAAAATGTCCTCAACATCCTTCAGCAGCAGAAAAAGCCTCCAACAATAAAAAACCCACTTAATGCATAGCTGAGGGAAAAAAAAAAAAAGATTGTTCTGAAAATAAAGGGAAAAGCAGGGCAAGAAATATAATTAACAGACTTATTACCTCAGGGGAGAAGAAGGGTTTGTTTTGCAACTTCACAGGATGGGAAGAATTTAAATGCTAAGTGGGTGCCTGTATGTCCCCGTGCACATGGATTTCTAGCTCTAGGTCTTTGCTTTTGTGTATGTGTCTGAGTACACAGACAGAGTTGGCAAGGCTTGTGCTACTCCGTTTATATGTCAAATGTATATACTTTATTTATACATTTGATAGGAAACATGGAACAAGCTGTCAAGAGCAGGTGTGGGGTATGTGTGTATGAGAAATGTCTAATATATACTTTCTCCCTCCTTCCAACTTACACAAACACACCCAACTCTCCTGACTACATTTCCACTCCATTTTAGGCCAAATGCTCCCAAAGTCACTGAGCACTCTGCACCCTTCCCTGCAAATGAGGCACTGGCAAATAATAACTGAAAACCATCGTTCCCTAACATCTCATTCTTCTTTTTCTAAGACCATTTCCCACGAATTTGCTGCACTCTAGTTTTTCAGAAGAGAAACTTCAAGCAGAATTGCAGGTTCTGCCTTGCAGAGGACAGAACATATAACACCACATGTAATTGTTAGTCTGGCAGGTAGTGCACGGGCCTCCCTGTTAATTAATCTTTAATGTCATTAATTGGTTGTCTGCTTGGTGGTGAGAAAAAAGGGTAAACATTGTTCACAAATCAATCTAATTCTGCTCCTAACCAGGTTGTTTTCAAGGGGATAAAAACAATTATGAGCATTGCAGTGACTGGACACCCATGCTCTACTGATAACACTGCTGGAACAAGAAGAAGCACAAACCATGCTCACTGGTGCAGGGCTGATGATTGAGTTTCTTTCCTCTCAGACTGACTCATTTGTTTGTTGTGGATACAGGTATACGATAAGGAAGGGATATGATTGGATTTAACTCCATTCAGCCAGCTGACTCCTTTTTTTTATACCCTCGTTCTGCCCTAAAACAGACTTTTTGGAGTCTGCTGCAGCACACAAAAATAAAGGCAGTGGTTCCTGAGCGCACAGGGCAGTGGTTTACTTCCTTTAGCAGGACCTGGGATTCTGTTTATGCCAGGATAATCTCTGCTCTAGCACCTGAGTATGGATCTGGCACAACACAGCTGGTGCTTAGTTTTAGCATGAAGTCTGTGTGTGATAGTGTCTGTGCTAGAGCAGGAGTTGTAGCATGGAACTTGGTTAAATGCCAACAGAGGCATGGGATGATATGCCAAAAATGAGATGGTCTTGGGATGGAGTAGGTAAGATCTGAACAGTAGATACCAAAGATATCATGGATATCATATCATAGACTGCCCCTGCCCATGGCAGGAGGGTTGGACTTAGATGATATTTAAGGTTGCTTTCAACCCAAACCATTCTATGATTCTATGTCTTCTAGTGAGATCCCTATGGCAGAGAGCTCTGCTGGGCTCGTCACAGTCCATGGGTCTTTGAACAATCCAGGGATGGGTCTATGCCTGTGTGTGTATGTGTGTGTGTAAACTGTTATGCCACAGTGTCTCCCAAGCTCCATCTTCTATTTAAACCCTTTTCCTCCTGCCAGAGTTGGTCTATATAGTTTAGTCCCTGAAATGCTCTCTAGTTAGCTAATGTCCCCTCTTCATGTTCTAAATTACCTTTAGGAAAGCTCAACCCATGCTATGATAGATAATGTGACCATCTCCTACACCAGCTCAGTGAAAGCTAGCAAGTGAGCTGCTCCTGAGCATTCAAAATATACTGAGGGCTAAGCAAAACATCAGTCTTTGCTGCCCTGATCTTCAGAGCAACTCAAAGCACCTGGTAAATCAGCCTGGTAACTCAGGAAAGCTGGGATTAGGGCAGCAGGGAGACTTATAAATTATCTGAGAGTAGCAAAGGAGGAGGTTATCCCCCTTGTTCAGGGTAGGAGCTCCTGCACTCACATGTGAAATTTGTTTTGCTTTAAGGAAGAAAACATGTCTTCCCCGGCATTTCTTTTGGAGTGATGGAGCCTTTGGCTTATATTTATTGCTATGCACATAGAAAGGGTTCTGGGCTAGCAGCAGAGTTAGGAATGAAGAAAAAGAGGTAGAAGAAGAAGAGTTTTTAAGGCACTGAAGAAGGATAATTTCATGGTGACATCAGATTCCCTGCTAGGCTCCACGTGGAACTTGCGGTGTGACCTGGGGTAAGTCTTTCTATGAGATATGTGGCTTGATAATCTTGTCCTGGTCTTGCTGTTGTTGTACAGTGCTGCAGAGAGCAAAGGGACTATGTGGTGCTCTGCAGGTGGGTACACTAATACCCTCAGCTAACCTAGGAGAAGGTGCAGTGGCATTGAATGGGCAGAGGCCACAGATACAAACGTCTGGTTGTGCAGTTTTGCCCCAATGTGCCAATTTTGTTTCTAAGAACTTATCAATTTAAAACATTCTGTACATATTTTATATCTTCTGCCCTTCCTGAAGGACTTTAAAGGCTTTTTCTGTGGTTTGTAGGAGTCAGAAAGCACTTTGTATTCTAATCATAAGTGCTCAGCCCTTGGTGAAATGTATGGTTTGGATGTATTTGGTGCTTTGTCTCCTGCAACTGTAGAGGTTGGACCTGGCTGATCTAAGTTAGGCACACATGGACAAACCTTAATTCCTTCAGTAGAACTGTTCCTTAGGACAACAGCTTTATTCAAACACCTTGTGGTGTTTTCTGTTGCACTGTGACAGTTCTGAACGCTCTGCTTGCAGCTTTTTCTTATCTAACATGGTGGTATTTATGAAACCTTTGTTGCTGTCTTTCAAGAGGGATGGAGTCCCTTTGTGTCCTTTTAATCTTAAAATTCCTTGATATGGTGAATCTGCTTTGTGCTTCAGATATTTTCACAGTAACCCATTGGGGATTTTCTGCTACAGGTTGTGGGTTTTTTTGTATTTGTGAAAACTGAGTAGAAAAACCAATCCTCAATGTACCTTAAAATGCCACATTCACCTTCCCTGAGTGCTTGAACTGTATTTCCTGTGTATCCCTCTCAGGAACTGAAGCACTTGCCTGAGAAGCTGCTTCTTCCACATAATCTATTGGCTACTGTTGGGATATTTAAAGATTGTCTGAAGCTTATATTACTTTTCTTTTGAAAATTGCTTCAACTTAATTACTCATAGCAATTCAAGAGGGTAATACTCTCACTGGTTGGGGTAATTAGGAAGCCTTAATTAGCTCTTTAAAAATAGCAAAATGTAGCTGTGCCATAGCTATATCACCCTCATTAGTTCAGTCTGGCAGCCTTTAACTGGTGCATTTATGTTTCTGATTTACATATCCTTTCCCATGGTGCTGAGCAATGTAAGTTGCAATAATAATACTAAAAATGTTAAGTTACTCCAGAGAGCCATTACATGAGAGATGTGGGTATAGACAATATGTGAAGAATATTCCAGTATCCTACAGTTGAATTTGGTTTGTTACCACAGTACTTAACTGCAATTAAAAGTGTATGTGCAAATGCTACTTTGTTCTGTCACTATCCTTGCCTTTGTCTTAATTCTGTGGGCGTGGAAGAACATATTATTGCTCTAAAAACCCTTTTTTTTTTTTTTTGAGGGTAAAAATGGCAAATGTAAACTGATCTCAAGTACTATGCTAAAGCTTCCAAAGTGATAAAGAAACTTTTTGCTTGACTCAGCTGCAGATTTCGCTTATGATCTTGAGTGAAGCAGAAGATGGTTTGTTTGGGTTTTTTTTTCACTTTTAATTTTTAATCTTAATTAGAATAGAATTTTTGGAGCCTACCAGTTCTTTGTTCTAAAGGGGATATAAATTCTTTACATAAAGCTGTAGTGTACATTTGTCATTATAAAAAAATAGACTGCTCACAGTGATGAAGTATAAACATTTCAATCAGTCTTTTAATGAGTAAATAAATACAGTTTGACCTTTAGTCATCATGTTCCTCACTATGATTTAGAGTTTAAAAGGATTCTCTAGGTAGAGTTGAGGGTGAAGTGCAGAAAGTTATACTTTCTTGAATACAAACAGCTTTCATCTATCCAAGAGATGCTTCAAGGAGTGGAATGGGAATTCAAAAAGGATGTGGATTTAAGAAGAATATTTATTATACTTATTCTTTAAAAATTTATGTTAAAAATTTTTCATTGGACTTTGTAAGGAAGGTCAGGGTTGAATTGCACAGGTGACCTGAGGAGGCTGCAGCAAATAGAGGTGAAAATCTGGGGCTGGAGAGGGACAGCTCTGTGTGGTTTTGGCAGGAGGTAATTTCAGGACAGTCAGAACATTTGGGAAACTACTTTGTAGATAAAACTATAAATGGCCTAGTTAATGCTTGCTCATTCCCTGTTATGTCTCTTATTAATGGAGTTCTGTGTGTATTAAAAAGGAGAAGACTATAAGGAATCTGTTTGAGCTTGAAAATCCAGGGAGCTGAGAAATAATTTATAAGACACTTACATATAATAACCAAAGCTACTGAAATTGGAGGAAGGCAGATGATTGGCCTCTTAGAGCTGATTTTATGATGTTGGAGGACGAATTTGTCACATTTGAATGCAACAGTTATTCAGGACTGTTTTCTCTCTTCAAATGAATATGCAGAACTGAATTTTCCCTTTTTTTTTTTTCTGTATCAAAGCAAAACCATATTCTATTCTTGAGGCAACTTATTGTTATAAATGACTGAGTCCCCAAACAGGATTGCAGTTAAAATTTACAATTTATTATGCGAATTTCAGCAAGCAAAGAGTGCTGCGTCTGCGAGGAGTCTCTGCTCTACCAACACACACCGCACAGGGCCTGGGTTCGGTTTATAAACTCGTTAATACATATTCATGACTGTCCCAAGAAGAGGGAGGTCTTTATCGGGACATGTTCACTTCGCCTCCTTGAGTCTTCCCGAACTTTTTATCTCTTCTCCCAGCGCAGCTCATGAGTAAACACCTCAAAGCATCAGCCTAAATGTAACCCCTTCTCCTCTGGCAGACTCAGCCAGAAATCAATTCCTGTCCAGATCGAACCCCAAAAACAAACCCCAAAAAGTTCCTCCAGGTACAAGACAACTTGACAAAACATGGTGAATGCTAAGCAAACAAACTGTTCTTAACAAACAAACTATATTATAAGTCTCTTCGCCCCGCCGAGCACACCTCCCCCTCAGCCGCGGGGGTGAGGCCGGGGCGGTGCCAAGGGCTCTGCCCTCACGGTTCTCTCGGCCCTCGCGGCTTTTAGTGCTTCACTGTGTGTCGTAGCAGCTTCCAACTCCAAACAAGTAGCATTACAAACAATATAAGGCTTATATTAACCAAACAATATTGAGGTAGATATACATATAGGTTCCAACGCTGCTCCGTATTGACACGAATCAGGGGACCATATTTCACATTATGGTGTGACTATTATGTTTGGGTTCACTCAATTATTTACAGTAGTTATCTCCCTGCTCTCCTCATCTGCTTGCTGGTTACTTAGTCTCTTAGCCCTGCTCTGATCTCCCAGGGCTGTGATAACCAGCATATATTCCCCAC
>NW_008678844.1:95489-106189 GCF_000695815.1 Acanthisitta chloris
ACCTTTATCTCCTCTTTCCAGGAAGTTATTTTTGAGAAAAATCTGATCAAACCACTTTGATGCACCGTAACCCCCCATCATTCTTGCCATTCACACCCCAGGCTTGATGGCATCTGGAAAGTACTGAAAGCTACTTTTTTTGCCTTTAATTTCAACAACATTCTACTGTCTGTAAAAATGAGCTCAGACTTTCTTTTCTGAGCTTTTCCTTTGCCCCTTGATGTAGCTTCCTCAGATGTAGGAATAGGAAGCTGCAGCTATTTCTCAGTTGCTCTTCCATCTGCAAGTGACACAAACTTGCTTCAAAATCTTGTCACTGGATTTGAAATCTGACCAGTAAGTAGCAAATTCAATAGATTTATCAACAATATAGCATCTAAATTAAGAGACAGCCTCTAGTAATGATGTAGTCCATCTCCAGTTTATTAAGATCCTGGAGATTTGGGAAGTTTCTAGATAAATCTGCAAACCTTGCTGAAACAAAACAGATGAATCTTTCCATCCAAGTGGTTTTTTCACGCAGTATTTACTTTCTTATAATGGCTAAGCAAGCATGTTCCTGTGAAATCAGCTAGTTTGTTCTTCCCCAGCCATGCTTACCCTCTGCAAAGCCACAGTATAAACTAATTAGGGATTTGCTATTTGGAGAAAGTTATGATAAGTTTGCCGACAAGGGCATCTCCTAATCTCATTGCACACACGTCAGTGGCTATACATGTGTGAAATTAAGTGGGTTTTTGCTGATTCCTGCAGACTGCCTGTTTTTATCTTGAGACAACATTCCCAATCATAAAATGCATTAACATCTGCTATCAGGGGCTTACTGTAATATGTGTAACACCAGCAGCAATTCTTTGATATTGCCTTCAAATACATTGTTAAGGGAGATCACAGAAATGGCTTTGATAGGTTACATGATTTACCTAGTAGAAGGAAAAGCTGATAGGAAAAATAATCCTGCAAGGTTTTTGCTTCAAATAGAAATGCTATAGATGGGGCTGGTGCCTTGGCTGCTGATAGGAGCTGGTCTACCTGAGGGCATTTTGTTCTTTTAAACTAGTGTTAAGTGAAACAATTGGCCTGCAAAGACCTTAGAATCAAACACACACCTGCATTTGGGAGGATGATGGGAGGTTTGAAGTGATAATGATGCAGAGCAGGGAATAAAAAAAAAAAAGAGCCAACAAACCAACTATCTTCTATGCAGTGAAGAAGGGTATCTTAATTTCTAAAACCTAAGCCTAGTTTTTCTCTGGGTCACAATAAAACAATACTTACTTAGCTTCTACAGGATTTGCTGCAGGGAAGATGTGATTGCTGTTAAAGCACCAGATCCACATGGCCAAGAAGACAATATCAGTTATTCTGTGATGTGATTACTTTGTACTTTTAAAGAGATTTCCAGCTAGTTGAAGCTTTCTGGGCTTTCAGCTGAAGCACATCTTTGGAGGTAGTAATGTCCCATTGGGGAAAAGCATAAGAATTCTGAAATACAGGGTTTATCACACATGTTTGAACTTAACTGCAGGTAGGCTCAATAAAATAACTTCTCTGGCAGTGAGCAATTACTTCATGAAGGCATTGCTTGTGCTCAGCTGTCACAGTAAATGCCACTGAAGCACCATGAAGCAAGTCTTGTGGAGCCTTTCAAATGAACACAACCACAATTGGCTGCTCAAAGATGTCAGCAAATGTCCCATACCCTCTGTGTGCTGCTCAGCACAGCCTGCCCATGCTAATGCTGCTCTTCTCACTAGAGATGCTCCAGGGCACTACTCAGACACTGTCTTCTCTATCCCTGTCTTGAGCTTCCAAATACAGTGGCTGGCTGAGGCCATCACACTCAAAATGTGGAGAGTAGGGAGTGGGAAAACAAGAAAAAAAAAAAAAAGAGAGAAACCCCAGGTTTTTCTTCCTCTTGAAGCATCCCATCTCAAAGCCTTTTCAGGTCTGTGTGCTTACTGCACTGTTGAGAAGAACTCAGCATTCAATTTCCAGGGAGTAGAAGGCATTGAGAACTTCACTGTAAAGCCTTGGGTCTGAAATAGTTATGTGCAGAGGGAAGTATATAAAACAGAGGTGATTTGTTATTATCTGATGGTATTGATTATTTTTGTTATTAATTCTATGGAAATCAGCACAGTGTGGATTTGCAAACAAGAAGAGGTTTGGTGGTATATAAAGTGATGGATTTTCTCTTACTTCTTGCTTTTCCTTCTCCTAAACCCAGAGAAAGGAAGAAAAGTGAGAATTCAGTGGAAACTGCAATCCTTCCCTGTAATTAAACTGAACTTATGTTATCAGTGAAATCATGAGGTATATGAAAGAAGATGGTGAAAACATCCATTTAAGACTGGACTGACTAGACATTCGATTTATGCAGTTAACCTTATGGATGTTAATGAATGTATAGCTTGTGGGGAACAAGACTAAACTGCTTCCTATAATGGGCTAATTGGGATTGCTGAGGCTGCTGCACACCAAGCAAAATAACTAGGTTGGGTTTGGGATATTTGCCCTATGGTATTCAAAGCACGGAAGAAAATCCAGGGAAGTTGCAGGACAGCCCAGCTTAATCACAAGTCCCCGCTGCAGTAATCAGGATCAAATGAATAGTAATTGTGTTAATCAGCTTGTAAACTTTTATGCCACATTCATAATTTCAAATATCACCAAATCCTGTACAGTGTGTCAGTTGCTGCTGATATAATGGGAATATTGTACGTGGGACTGGGTGGTTGTTCTGTGGGAAGCCAGTTACTGTTTTCCCTCTAGCAGTTTTTGCAGAAGTCTTGTTATTTTCTTTTCTTTTATTCGTTTTGTGATTGAAGTTGCAGAAATCTTCCAAAGCACAAGTCTGGAGTCTCCATCCTGCTTTTCAGGAAGGAGCTTATTTTTTGGTACCTCCTCCACAGCAAGACTGCTCCCCTCTGTAACTGAGCAGAATGTTAGTCCAGTCTGACAGCTGTGGACCTACCTCAGGCAAAACATTTTGCCTTCAAACCAGGTTTTGTCTGACCCGGAGAGAACTTTGTTCTCCCAGCTGTGCTGATGCCCTGGGGTGACTTTGCATGGAATTGACATACCAGTCTCCCACAGATGAGACTTTAACCAATGTGTATCTTCAAGAAAGTTACTAGGGAAAGCAGGAGAACCCCCAGGATCCTGTTTAATATTTACTGTCTTAAAGCTGGAGCTGATGTTGCGGGAGCTGCTGGCTGTGATTTTGCTGAAACAGTTAATCACACCTTGCACATCAAGAAGAGGTTGTTTTGGCAGTGGTAATTAAGGCATCATATTTACCTTGCACCTGGGGAAGCAGTGTGGCCCAGGGTTGAGCTTCCCAGCCAGTGGCAGTACAGGTGTGGAAATCCCTGACCTGAGCTGTTATTTCCCAATGCTGCTGCTTTTTTTTTTTTTTTCTCCCTCCAAAATGTGTCTTTCCCCTCTTGTCTGTTGAAAGTGAGAGCTCTGTAAGTCTTCTGAGCACTAACCACAGAGCAGCTGGACTTGTGATCACTTGTGCTCTCATCCCTCCCGTGTGCATTTACATGCTAACTATTTTCTTTTCATAAAAGTTTTTCATGGGTGACATTTTGCTACTAGTAACAGTAAATAGGAGCAATAATGTTATGCCTAAAGGGACTGAAAGAGGCTGTAGCAACTGAAAATGCCTAACGCCATGATGTAGCATACCAAACTTCATAACCTCTTGTCTCCTACTAATCAAAAATGCCACTTATTTATGGGCTTAAATCCATTTTGCAGAAGTCAGTATAGATGTTCACTCCTCGTCTGGGACCCCTTTCCTCCCTCCTGAAAAATTGCAAGCCAAATAATACAAAAGCAGCATTAAAAATAATCTTTACCTTCCTGAAGTCAGAGAAAGAAACAGAGACTGATGCCTATTAAAAGCCAGATTCTGTCAAAGCTAAAGGGAATTTTGCTTCAGTGGAAATGGAGTTCATCCAAATGGAGAATGGGAATGTAGGAAAAAAGTGGGTGCAGTGAGCATCAGGGAGAGCAAAGTATGAAAGTGTCTTGAAAAGTTAAACTGGATTTAGTACTCATAGTAGCCTGGATTCAGTTTTTGCCCCTGTTCCTTTTTTTTTTTTTAAAAAAAATCAGTTTAAGCAAATTAATTAAGCTGTTAATCAGGGCACATCCAGATTTTGAAAAATATATCTACATAACCCAGAAGAGTGTGTCTTTTTTTTTCTTTAAATATGCCTATGCCTTGCAGCTTAGGGCCTGGATTCCTTTGGAGCTTTCAAGTGTATCCAAAACACAAATGCAGCCTGTGTGTTGGCTTTTTTCTTTTTTTCTTTTCTTTTTTAAGGTCACATGTGATCTGTGCAATAACCAGGGGGAAAGGGTCAGAAACAACATGTAGTAGAAGGTGAGAGGGGCAGCTGTGATCACATCCCCACATCGCCACATCAATTAAAGCCTCTGTTGTCAGCACTGATTGGCAAGTGGCATCTGCACCCACAGTTCCTTCAGAGCAAGGCTATACAAAGTCATTTTATTACTAATGTCTCGTCTTTATGCAGTGATGTCTACAAGAGTCTTCTCATGTCTAAATTCCTGTCTAGCAGTGTAGGAAAGAAAATAGCTTGTCTCTTATCCTACATTGATTAATTCTTATAAATTGTGATTCTTCCTGATGCCATAGTTAAATTTCAGAATGCTTATCTTTGTCTTGATGTTGACCCGTCTGCTGCTGTCCCTGCTGTAAGACACACAAGTTGTTCACAGGGAGGAGGCACAGTTTAGCTTTCCAGTTTCCTGACTCCTTGTATGGGGAAATAATATTCCCTTCTTTTTCCTGACAGGAGGACAGGGCACTTTTGAGGTCTTCCTGGAATCACTGCAACAAGCTGTGATGTGAATAATAGATGACATGAAAATCCCTGCCCAGCAAAGAGCGAATAATCCAGCGTGGTGCAGCTTTCCTGTTGCACTGAGACACTGACTCTGTGCTGAAAGCATGCAAGCAGCCACCTGCAATTAAAAATGAAGTAAAAGCACCTGATAAGAAGAAATAAAAGCTCTTGTACACTGCTGTGCTCTAGCTGGAGATAGTGAAGTACCATTTCTTGGTTCTGATAACAAATCTTGTCCTTAGGATTCTTTCTTTATGACCCTCTGCAGAGAAACCAGCAGCCTCCTTTTTACATCATGCCTTTCCCATTCCCCTCCAGCTCTCAAGGAAACCTGTTTGCAGGGCACAACCTGCTCTATGAGGCTGCAGCCCCAGCTTTTGAGGCTGTCCTTAGACTTGTTCCATTGTCCCTCTGCCCCAAGGGGTCTGCTTTGAGCAGAGCCTCAACTGTCATCGCCCTTATGGGTTTGTTCCCTCCCCTAAAGTAGATCTTGGTATTGCAAACCCCTTCTCCCTGTGGGGTTACTCATGCAGGGAGCCCACATGGCCCCTTCCAGGTGTGGTGGCAATGGCAGAAGGGGCTGAGGATATAGACACAGGCTGTGATCCCCCAGGGCACCTTCAGCCCAGGGGGCTGCTCTATCATCTCTTCTCCTCTGACTCTACTGTTGGAAATGGGGCTAAAGACAGACTTCCCCTGTTATTTCCCAGGTTTAGCTGCATTTATAGAAGCATTTATAGAAGTATACATCCTTCTGGAAAATTCAGGGCCTTTCTGAGTACTCTTATAGTAGTCTTCAGTTTAATGATGGACTCATCCTTGCCTGGTGGGAGACCTTTTCCTGTCGCCCTAACAGATTTTCTTCTGATCTTCCTGGAGTTTTTTCCTCCCTCCTCCTTTCTGGCTTATTCTTTTCTCGCTGACATGGGTTGTTTGTTTTTTCATGCTCCTCCTCCCCTCAGGGTATTCTGTGACTCTACTATCTATCTTTCTGTCTTTTCATTTTTTTTGTTGTGTTTTTCCTCCTTTGGCATCTTTCCTTCATTACACACACTGCTCATGTTCCCCCTGTGCCAAATATCTCCTTCATACTTTGTGCTCTTTCATCTTTTTCTTATAGATCACCTATGCCTGCTTAGTAATTTATTTCAGCATTTCTAATTCCATAAATACACACCTTTCACTTTACCTTTTTAATTAATTTTAATGTAGTTAGTTTGGTGACATCTTAGACCCATCAAATATAAAGCCCTCACAGCAGGAAAGGGTTTAGGGTAAAATTATTGAAGCAAATTCAGCAGAGAATAACAAAGAAGTAGCTTCATATCTGAAATACAGGCATAGTCTTAGTAAAAGTTGCATTAGTAAATGTACTTTATAGCTTGATCTTTGTTAATTTCTCTTCCTCTTTTCATTTTTTATTTTTTTTGAAAGCAAATGGGAGAAGGAGTGTGTAAATGAAATCAGTCTTTTCCACCCCTCTTGGTTAGGGCAGCTTTTTTTCTTGTCAGCCCAGAAGGTCACAAGGATAGAATGGAATATAAATGACATGAAAAATGTTTAGATTTCATAAAATCTAAGCATGTACAGTTAACATGCTATCTTTGATTGGGCTCTGCATTCCCAAACTTCCGAAGCAGATTAGGTGCTCTGTGCCACAGACCTGTGAGAGAAAGATTAGTGGCATTTAAAAAGTGGCTATTTGGAGGGAAATACATCCTAATGATGACCATAAGTCTTTTGTGTCTATTCATGAATTCATGAGGCTAGCCTAGTGCATCGAAAATGAACTCTAGGGATGATAAACAGTAACTTAGAAATGCTGAAATAAGAATTGCTAATGAGGTTCTTTAACCCAGGGTTTGTGTTGGAGTCTCCTCACTTACCTAGTGGGTCAGTGAAGGCATTGCGAAGGATTTCACATGGTAGAGATAAAATAGGTTTGTGGTTTGTTTGTAACTTCAAAGTTTGTCATTTAAACTTTATTTCAACTTCAGGCAAATCATGCTTAAGCACATAGGAAATTTAATTTGCTGGGTCTCAGCAGTCTCTCTGAGTACTTTCCTCTTTGTAATTTGTACCTCGACATCGACTCACATTTTTCTGCAGAATTTTATATTACTTTTAATTGGTTGAGTTTCTTAGGTTAATTTGGACTGAAGCAGAGAAGATTCAGGTCTGCAGCATTTAAGTGGCTGCAATTATGTTCATAACTAATCAATCAACCAGGAGTTCAGTGTGGATCATTGGGGGAAGGACTTATGATCTATTCTGTCATCTGTAATTTGCTTTTTCCAATTACATAATGTCATTGTTATAACTGATAGCATTAGACATTGATTCCAGTTTTGTCATTACCACTTTCCCTGCTTCACTGTTTTAAATGAGGTTTGGAGTTATTGCAGCAGTGAGTAGTACCTGTGAAGAACTGAAGGTGCATTTATGTGTCAGCTGTTACCAACCTGACTCCTGCCCACTGCAGTGTGGCTCTGTTGCTGAGATGGGATGTGTTGCAGCCCAAAAGCAAAAATTCAAAATTATTCTTCCAAACTTACAGTGCTGAAGTCTGTAGCAAAGCTGAGAAGAGAAATAAGGAGCTCCAGCCAGCTCATCTCTGCTCTCAGGAAGGCTCCTTGTCTTGTTTGTATATTAGCTGTTCAGAGAGTCTCAAGGACTTTGCGTCTAATCACATTGTGACTCTTTTTATGAGAGCAGAACTCCAATTCTCATCCTGTGCTGTACCTGCAGGCTTTGTCTGCAAAGGACCTTGCATCCCACCTCCTGCAAACTTCTTGGAAGACCTAGACCACCCTGAATATTGCTAAGCTGCATACCATAAAGCAGTGTGTAAGGCATTATGTATCGCTCCCCAGAAATTCAGAATTACCTATGGACTTACACTGTGTGCATAAGAAGCCTTCTAGTACCTAAAGGGACCTGTAAGAAGGCTGGAGAGGGACTTTTTATGAGGATGTGTAGTGATTAGGATAAGGGGTAATGGCTTTAAGCTGAAGAAGGGTAGATTTAGATTGGTTATTTGGAGGGTGGGGATGCTCTGGAAGAGGTTGCCCAGAGAAGCTGGGGATGCCCCATCCCTGGAAGTGTTCAAGGCCAGGCTGGATGAGGCTCTGAGTAATCTAGTCTAGTGGATGATGTCCCTGCCCATGGCAGGGGATTGGAACCAGGAGATCTTTAAGGTTCCTTCCAACCCAAAACATTCTATGGTTCTATGATATTTTGGTTTTGTTTACTTGCACCTTTTGTCACAGAGAAGTGTCATTACATTCCAATACAGAATGGAAAGCACAGAGGAATGGATCATGATGTTCTTTGGTGATGTCTGGGGATGAAGTTGGATTGGAACTTACTACCTTGTATAGAAAATAATTAGTAGTAGAAGATAATTAATTCTAGAAGTGGCTTAGTTTCTTTCCCTTTCAGAGTTCTGGCTATATTTGAGCTTTGCTTGGTTCTTGAGCCAACAGGCCATGATTTTATAGTCATAGCTGCCTACAGCTGGTGTAGGAATCTGTGTATACAAGTAGAGCTTTGCTGTCAGCAGTGGGCAAAGCAAGATCCAGAGATAAAAAGCTGAGAGGTGAGAAAGGCTGCAATACCTATAAAGTGAGTGTCTTGCATCTTGCACAACCAGGCCCTTCTATATGTGAATTACAAACTTTTTTTGCAAATTTTGCAGAAGAACCAGCAAAAATTTACAGCTGAATGGAAAGGGGTCATGGAGGGGAGAGGATTGTTTTTTATAAGAGCTGTAAATGTCTTCTCAACTCTGCTGTCATATGGTCTGGTGATCTTAGTAAATTTATAACTCAGGCGGATACAGGTGAGCCATTGTTTAAGAAGCCTGGGATGAAATATGCTAGAAAATGGGAAGATATAACTGTGGGAAGAATCCAGATCAAATCAGTGAAATTGTTCTGCTTGCCCAGAGACAACTTAATGTTAAGAAAGTACATGCCAGCCATCAAAATAAGTTAGCTTCTTGGATCTGGAATGGGAAAGAGGGAGGAAAAGAGAAAACTCTGCCTGCAAACTGCAAACCAGCAGTTTGATATTGCAGCTATGACATATCCTTCCTTGTACACGTTGCGATGAAACGCTCCAGATACTTATGAATAATTCAGGCTCCTGAGAGGAGGCCATTAGACACTGACCCAACACAGGCCTGGTCCCATCAATCTCTGTTTCTGAAGGAAGCCCAAGCTGTAGCAGCATCCCTTTGAAAGCACCAACACAAGACACTTTTGATTTGCAAGCTAAAGTGGCCCTCAAGTACGAAAATCAATTCCAACACAAAATGACACGTGAGTTTTATTAAGTCAGCATCATCTACCCTCCATTATTTAATAGTATGAGCTACTCTGACCTCTGTGAAGAGTTAAGTTGCATGAGCAGAATAACGTATGCCTCAGTTTAGCTCCAAAAGTCAATCAAGAGTTAAGGTAGAAACAGTCTGGCAAAGCTGGATTTACCTCCTATTTATGTCCTGGAATAACAAGTAGGTGAAATGTAAAATCTCAGGTCCAGCTAAGTGTTGCAAATAAGATTAGGTGCTTCCTTTCAGTACATTTGGTTGACATCAGCTCTGTAAAAGCTACAGAAACATGTTTTCTTTGACCACTCCTTCCCTTCCCCCCCCATCCTCCCCAAACTCCCCTTCTGGTAGTCTTTTGGCTCTGACTAGAGTACAAACTTTGCCAGAATCCACTTTTTTCCTGATATTTTGGGTCTCATGTCCTAGACATGAGTAGGAAGGCTGCAGTTTGGAAAGCAAAAAGATGTACATAAACACAATGAGGAAATGGATTTTCTTTTCCCTATACTATTAACAGTTGAAGACTGCGAATATTTATTATCAGCTCAGAAGATATTTGGAACTCTCAAAGTTTAGTAATGAAGGAGGGTGTGCCACACTGAGGAGTGGCCAATAGCTGGGAGATGTTTTCACCTGATGTGGGAGACAGAGGTTTTGGTGTATGCTATTGGCTATATAGTATGTGCTTCCAGACTCTCTGGATTTGATTAGAAATATTGCAGTTGATAATGCTTCTTTCAAGAATGTCATTAAAACTACTGAAAAACAATAGTTTTAGCATATGTTCTTTTTTCTACTGAGGAAAAAATGACAGTGTTTGAGTGTCTTTTTTTCTTAGTTTCCCTTGAATTAAAGATGTGTGAAACTTTTCAGTCCAAAGGTTTTTTTCTTCCCCCTAAAAATGTTCATTTTTCTGGTTTATTTTGGCTGGAAGTATTTTACCTTATAGGTTATAAATGAAATGCTTAAGTGTAATGTTTCAAATGGGCTTTTCATTTCAGCATTTTATGTACACTCAGGTGTTTTTAAAAATGTTTTTGTCAGATTAGAAGAAGAAAATCTGTTCTGTTTGATGAACTGGTTTTTGGTTTTTTACCTCTTCTGTTCAGACAGGAATGTGGAAAATCAATTATTCACACAATCCTATTTGAGTGAAGGCTCGGGTCAGGTTAGTTCTTACTTTACCCTGCCATTCCAATTATTTTATAATATATGCAAATTCCTCTTGGCTCTTTGGCTCTGTGATAGTCTAGGCTGTCAAACCTTGGCTGCCTAATTGCATTAAAAATGAGACTCATCAAGGAAATAAGATACAATTGTACCCTTAACAGTTCTAATTGTTAAGAAGGCTTGAGCAATTGTTAAAGGGACACATCCTTTGATACTATTTTTTTATTTTTTTCCCTATGGATGGTGACTTTACAGTGCAACTCAACTCCTAAGAGCAGAATGTAATGCTACTTTTAAGCCCTAGTACTTTC
>NW_008678844.1:106206-124170 GCF_000695815.1 Acanthisitta chloris
AATAAGACCAAGTCCTGGTTACAGGCAATCTCTGATTTCAGTGAAGCCATTTAAGAAGAGATCTGAGCCTGAGGATGGGGCTCTGAGTCACTTGTTTCCTTCAGTAGTGAAGCCATTTCCCCAGGGACTTCAGTTTCGCAAACCCAGCGTTATCCTCTTGATTAAGGAATCCCATGACTTGGACCACAAGAAGTTTTTCATTTATTTCAGATACAATTAAAGCAAAGAAATTTAGTGTGTAATTTGCTGGCAAGCTGCACCCCCTCCCACCTCCCCCTCATTACCCCCTAACCCTTCTGCTTGTTTTCCAAATTTGGGTAATGATGAGACTCAAGGGAGATGTGAATTATAACTTGTCTGTGGCTTGGCTAATGAAGAAGAAACAGACTTTGTTTCCATCTGGACTGTGGTTTTATTTATTTTCTCCCTTTTACTTTAAATAAAGGAAGTCAAATTTCTTTTAAAAAATATTGCTAAAGTAAATTAACCTGAGTTTACTGGTGCTGCAGTGTGACTCCCAGACAGCCCTTGTCTGCACAAATACTGGTTGCTTATTTAAATTATACTGGCAATAGGAGAACATCTTCAAGGCATGCAGCACCTTGTAGAGTTGGGAGGGTTTGCTTACAGTGTTTTACATACATCTTCTGCCTGTATTTTCTTGCTAGGTGGAGTGCCCTAACAATTCCTTCCACAGGGAAAATAAAAAGGCTGTAAATGTAAGGCAGCCCTGGCTTTGGAGCTCGAAGACCCACAGGACATAATTTGTGCAGACAAGTGATGCTACAGCTGGAAAAGTCGATCACTTCCTTTTTAGTTCAGTTTCTTCCAATGAGCTAAGAACAGGAGCTGAATGCTTTGCAGGTTTTCCAAAAAGGTACAAGAGACTGGAAAGACCAACATTTGATAAATGGAAATGGAAACACAACCTGAGAGGCTATCAGAGACAAAGTGAGGACAAACCCAATTAGTAGCAGTTAGGCAGTTTACACTATTTCAGGATTAGTTTCCAACTGTGGAATATTATTTCAGGGCAAATGCAATTAGTTTGACATCATGCAGTTCTTCCTCAATCCACTGATGTGCTCCCCTGGGTCCTTAGGGGGGGTCCCACATCTGCAGTGATTTCCCTGCAGGCTCCAGAAAGGCTCGTGGTAGCTTTTGGAGCCCTGCAGTGAAGCGTGAGCACCACTTCCACATTACAAAACCTCAGCACCAGCTGTAATATTTTATTAGTCTTCTGACCAAATTAGAAATCAATTTGCAGCTAAGTTGTAGGAGATATAAAAGAGCACTTGGATGGGCTTCTCATGCTTTCCTTCTGGTTTAAAATGGCCATCAATCTCCACAAGATGTTTTGATGTATCTTAGACCGTCACATTGAAGAATGTTCTTATGCTTCTAGCCTCAGTAGGGATGATGCGAAAATGAAGCAGGGGTAGAAAAAAGGAGCTATAGTGCCTAAGTGGAAGAAACAATTTAATATTCTCTTGTACCTTGAGTCTCTTTTGCCTGTTTGAAATTTATCCCTGGAGGACAGAATACCCACGAAAATCCCTACTGAGCTCCTATTTTGAGAAATCAAACAAGACCTCTCTGAGTAGAAGGCCAGAACACAAATTCCTTACTGTCCTCATTATTTATGTCATTCAATGTTATTAGAATCTGTTGAAAAATGCTGTGGGTTTGCTTTTCTCTGGGCATTACATTCAGTCTTCCAGTTGTTTGTCTTGTTGGACGTAGAGGCCATTTAATTCCTAATTGAGTATCTGCAGCATACACAACATGGGTGCTGCCTCTCGATTATGCACACCCACGCCCCACACATCAGTGAATAATTTCTGTGTGAGGGGGCACTTTTGTTCTTTCGCAGATTGATTTTTTTCCTTTAATCTGACACAAGATGTGTAGACAGAGAGGATGCAGCTGTTCGAGCAGTAGAAAACTGAACACATGCAGTGATGGAGAACAGTAACGTATCCTGTCTACTGTCAGGCCTCGATGTATATTATGTCATGTTTGCTGTCTGATTCTCTTAGAGGAATTAAAAAAATCTCAAGGAAAGAACCTTTTTTAAATGCTGGCGTAGGGAACAACTGGATGCCTTTGTCTGGTCCTTCATTGCTATCACATCTATGAAGTCCCTCCTGCATGAGATCAGATGTGGAGTCTTTCCTTTTTCTTTTGCCTTTTAATAAGAATGCAAACAATTTATTTCAATTCCATAACTAGTTTATTTCAATGCCTCGCTCCAACTCCTGAGGCTTGCTAAAATATATAATTCCATCTTATCAGATCCTGTAACACTGCTTCCTTGTTGACCATATGGTGGCAAAGTTGTGAAAAAGGAAATAGATTTAGGAACGAAACAATGAGAATTGTTCCTGCTTCTGAATGATATATGGGGTTTACTTAGTTCCTACTGTTTCCTGAAAGGGCACTCTGGAGAGTAAATTACTCTGTTAATGGTGTCTAAAGGCATGTGCCTAAAATAGCTTCTGTCTTACTGTTAATAAATAATCTGTAAACATGTCACACTTCTCAGCCTTTCATTATATTAGGGAGAATGCAGACTTTTCACAGTCCTGGCCATGAGTGTGCATTCAATTTTTATCTAGCTTCCCTCATCCACCAATAAATAGGGTTTTTCTCCCAAGCTCTGATTCAAAGACTGGTCATGTTCATAAGCTTTTTTTTTTTTTTTTAAAAAAAAGCCCCAGCATAACCAGTTGGTCCTCAAACCAACCTGGGCCTTCTCTTCTATTTCTTCTTACTTAAGTTTATTTTGATTTTTATTTTTGTTAATAAGCCTGAGAGGCATTAAAAAAAAAATCTGAAACCTTTTGGAGTGAGATCACAGGACCATCTCAGACTCTCAGCTTCTGCTCCTTGATGAAATGAATTAGTGTGTGGGAGCCACATGTCCCATCACAAACACATTTTGGGTGAACCAAGATCAAACTGCTGTCACTTTTTGGCTTACAAACAATACAGAATTTGCTGACACTGAAAAAGAAAGTGAACAGACAGCACAAGCAAGAAGGTGGATTGATTTTCTTGATCTATGGATACTTCTTCTTGGCATGTACAAACTGTACAGATGACAACTCCTTAAAGTAGTTTTCATTTTATTACTGACACTGGTCTAGACTGAGCAATGTTCCCCTGTTGCACTGTATTCCTACCTGTGTAGCCACTGTGCTTTAGAAAGATGTGATTTGGCTTCAAAGAGATGTTTCATTTCTCTTCCCCTCATCTCTGGCCATTCACCTTTCACACTCCAAGTTTGGTTCTCTTCCATCATCCCATCCCTTTGCAACATCTCTGAACCAGCAGATCTGGCAGAGAGCTTGGACACAGGGATGATTTCACTTCTTAGGGTTCCTTGTTTCTGCCCTCAAGGCAAGATACATCCATCTTCTGTGAGTTGGGAGTTCCTGTGAGGCAAGCACATGGGTAAGGGTGTTGTGTCTGTGGGGGATCTCTCTCACCATCTCTTTGGGGATGGTGAATCCCTGGCTGTAGGCTACAGAAGAGGCAGTGGCTGTAGTTCTTCCCAAGATCTCAGGGCTATGTTATATAAGGTTTATATTTAAAAAAAAAGTGTGTTTTCTGGAGCTGACAAAGAATATCACTTCTTAATGTCAATGTTTCTTCCAGAAGGCAACGTGATAAACTATGCCTCAAGATGAATAACAACTATGCTAATGTTTTTGGGACATGACCCAGAATTTTGCATTTATCTAGAAAAGGATTACACTATCCTCTGTATGAACATCTATGTGAACAATCTGACATACTTTATGATCTGATAAATAAGAACTGGATGTAGAAGTGTCTTCCTTTTCTCCTTACACTTTCTGTTCCTCCCTTTTTGTAAGGAAAACAACACATCCTCTCCTCTCGAAAGATGGTTTAAGTACTGCTGCCATCTGATTTTGCCTGTATTTCATCTTCCCTGGGGTCATTACTCTGCTGGAAATTCATACCACAAGATTGCTCATCTTATTGCATTTGTGTGGAAAAGCATATTCCAGTCACTGTGCCTTGGGAGATCAGGGATATCTTGCTGGTATTAACTGGTAGAACCCTTGATCATCTCTATTTAATACCTTAATTTTGCCTTTCAAAATGCCAGATATTATCTCATCGGGAATCTCCTATGATGTGTTTTGGAGTGGGCAATCCCATCATGTCCATGTTCTAAATGTTATTTGCTGTGGTAGTGAATTAGCTCAAGAAACTCTCTGCCAGAGATCATCAGCGAAGCTTAGCAGTGTTCAAAAACCCTGAACATGGGGAGTCCACAGGACTGTCAAAAGGTATGATGTACCAGCCATAAACTAACTGATGAATGTTGACCAGAAGTTTTTCTCAGGAAATTATCTCCAGAAATAACAAGTGTCTGGGGTAAGATGAGTTACTGAATTTATCCAGTATGGCACATCCCACGTGCACTGATAAAATGGGCATGGGAAGATGTCTGGAGTGCAATCAAAGTGAAAATGGAAAACAAAACTTGAATCTTTTGCAGCTGTTTACGCTCCTACCTGGCTCTTTGTCATTAATCCCTCACTGAGATTAAATGGATAGGGATCTAAATGCTTTAAAATAATTTACTGGTCTCAGAAGAATTACAGGAATAAAATCATCAGCCACCTCACTTATCTGCTAAACTAATTATAGTAAATTGATATGCAAAGGAAGGAATGGGATTTAGGAAACTCGGTTTTGAGGAGCCTTTTTTCCTTGCTTCATCCTGTTTGCTTTTTTTTTCCCCTGGCATTGCCCTTTTATACAGATTAATAAAGGAAGAAACCCCAATGCTAGTGAGATTAGTGTATGTCTCTTCATTTGGAGCCTTTTGCTTGGTAGAGCCTAAACTGACTTTATTATCTCTACTGAGGTTTTCTGGTGAAGGATCAGCATGCAGGATTTCTTGGTCCCATTCTGCCTTCAGCTAGTCATGGTACAGACTAAATCATATTATTATTTCTCAGTGTATTTCTCATCTGACAGCATTTAGGAGCTGATTGTCTTGAGCATTTTGAGATACTGGACACTGATTACCCACTGGTTGCAGTTTGCTTTAAAGTTTCTTAATGGAGACAGAAAACCTTTTATCCGAAGAGACCTGAAAAGTGCTTTGCAAATAGCAATTAACCTTCATGCCATTCCAGTCAGTTGTCAGCTGTTAACCTTGTAAGCTCTCTCCTGAATCCCTTGCCTCTCTATGTTCAGTGCCTGAACCTTGATTTAATACAGGAGATGTTACCACAGTGTTAGTTAAAATCCTTTCTTGACCCAGGGAGAAACTGAAAGTTTGGAGGTCACTTTCATTTATAATATAAGAGGAAAAAAGAAAGTTTTGTGGACCCCAGGTGGATTCTGAGTGGAAAAGGGAAGGAGCAAGTCAGCATTTAGATTTTTTTTTTTTTAATCCTCTTTTTCTTTCCAAATGGTTCTATCTCTAAGAGTTTCAATGTGTTAAAGGAGGTTTTTTTTAGGGCTTTTCAGAGCTGTGATTGATTGCTGCAGTTGAGGCTTTCTAATCTCCCAGGATGCCCCAGCTCAAAACCAGCTGCTCTCTTGGTGAAATATTTTAACCTGATCAATAACTGTTCCTTTTGTTTATAATGTAATTACACTCTGAGCAGTGGAAATAGGCAGTTGAGAGCTGATCTGATATCTGCAGGTCTTTCCTCCTCTGCCTTTGAGGAATGAGGTTGGATGTTAAGAATCGTTAGGCATTGGTCATGTTTGTTTCCATGTGGTGTTGCAGCAAAATAATCAGCTGTACCAGGATAAAACTGTGTTAACACTGTGGCCAACCAACCTCCCAACATGCACATCTCCCTAACACACATTTATTAGCTGGAAGGACTGCAGTAGCTCTCCTGCCTCAGTTTTATTGTCTCTCCAAACAGCAAAATGCTATGTGACGTTGAGCTTCTCTGCACCTCAATTTTCCAGTCCCAAAGGAGTGAAACAATATTGACCTGTCATTCAGGGGTGATACAAAGGTGAATTACTCTCTGCAAAATATTTCTAGATTCACAGAGGAGGAGTGCTTTCTTTCATAAGCTTGAAGGCAAACTGCTGTTGTGCTGGGATCCTGACTGGTTCATTTTGCAATAACCTCCCATGTTGACTTATGCAGTGCATGTATTTAGCTTGATCATAGAATGGTTTGGGTTGGAAGGGACCTTAAAGATCATCTGGTTCTAACCCCCCTGCCATAGATATATTAATTATTGCTGATTCAAATGGGCTTGTACTAGCTATAGGATATCCTAGTTTTTTAATCTAGCCATCAAATCCCATGTAAAAAAAAATTAAAATTACATTTGGGTATTTTTCTGTGTGTGTATTGGTTTTGCTTTGGGATTTTTTTTCCCTTATCTTCAGACTGAAAGGAGATAATTTATTTTAGCATAGCATAAAAAGTTAAGTGGGAATTAAGGTAGGAGTATGTAGATGGTGGGGTATCCCTGACTCTGGGACTCTCATGTAGTTTTATTTTTCTCAGTACTCTAAAGACTTTCTCCTTCCCTGAAGTTTATCAGAGAAATAGAAGTGGTTTGGTGCTGATAGTGGGTTCCAGAGAAAGAGTAAGTCAAAGTGGAAAGCTGATGCTTCTGAAACAGGATTACTAGAAATTGAAGAAACTTGCATGGTTTAATGCGTTCTGTGGGCAGTGTAATTATGGCAGAGTGGCAGAGGGGAAAAGAACTGGTGGTGGTGGTGATACCTGTTAAATAACTGGGCATGGCAGTGGTGTACTGTTCACAAATGCCAGCCCCACCCTAGCAAGCTCCTGTTTCCTCCTAATATTTAAATGCAAGTTGTACTACTAATAGCTGTTTGTGTTGCCTTCCTGTTGCTTATTATCTGACAGGTAAAATACACAAGGTCACTGAGCTGGGCCATTTGCCAAGGAAGTTTAATTGCAATCTTTATTAAAAAAGAGGAAACATTGAAAGCAATGTGTCTCTAGGAATGGATTACATTTTCTTCTAATTATCCAGAAATATGAAAGCTGTGTGCAAGGGAATTACTGCAAGAATTAGCATGAGATTATGTATTCACCCATTTTAACAAGGACCAAATTTACAAAGCTACGGTAGTCTACTTATGGATTGCTGCCACCAGGGATTGAACTGTATCACATTGATTTGGGGGGCTGAATCTGTAAAAGTCTGATTTAGCAACTTGTCCTCTGTGCCAAGCTCAGCCTGAAAGGGTGAACAGGAGCTTCTGTGGTGTGAGCAGCTACCTGAGCAGGGCTGCTCTCTCAGGTCTTCAAATATTCATACACTGGTGCAACAAGCTCATGCCTTTTTGAATCAGTGAGAGCCTTTGATGCTCACAAAATGCATGTTTTAAAGAAATCTATTTCCATTCTGTTCTGTCATGCCACTCAGTTGATACCATAACAGGCTGGTAAGGAACTGAGTGTCCATTGTAGTTATGGGAAAACTGCAAGTGAGAGACCTGAGATTGCAAACTGATTGAAATCAGATCTGCAACCTTCACTTTAATTATAAAACATCTGAATGGAAACAAATACACACAAATTTCACTTTCTACCTGTTTTCTAGAGGTGGCAATGTTTCTCCAAGCCTATTTTTTTTAACCATCATTGCCTTGCTCATTTTTGATATTTTTTGTAGATAAATAGTGGAGAAATTCAGGATCAGACAAGTTTACAGACATCATCTTATATCATTATAATAACTATCATTTTACCTCTCACTCGTATCTGTCCCTTGCTGTGGATACAAATACACTTTGATTTTGCAGTTCTTGTAAGGACTTTGTGCCAGCATGAGGCCATCAGAGGGTACATTCTTCTTGCAGGAATTTGTTCTCTCCTCGTTGGGATGCTGGTTTCAGAGCACAGCTGCAGTTATATGGAAAATAGTTCTCTCTGCACAGATATTCATGAATTAAATCTTGCATATGTAATAACAAATTTTAACTTCTAGACAGGGTATTTCATTCCCCAGGGTTTCATAACCCTGTTGCACAGGTGCAAGAATTGGTTCATTTCTCAGGGAAATTTAGTCACCTCAGGGAAGCATTATGTGTTACCTGCTAAATCCATCTATCTAGTTTCTTATTCTGAGCTGACTCTGTTTTGCAAATGCACAAGCATTTCCTTCCCACATAGCTTTACATTATCCATTGAAAATGAATTATGTCTTCAGCCTTCTAATTCACTTACACTATTTCCAAAGTTGCCTTATTGAATATTATGATCTTCTGTGCGTTCATGTTTTAATTTGCATTTGATTAAGCTCCCCAGACCTTGTAGACTGACCTTGATCATCCTTGGAAGCAGAAAAGAAATGCAACCATAAAAGGACAGCAATACACAAACACATGTATATATGTATTAAAATTTCAGCCCTTTTTTTTATTGTTAAAAGGAAAAAAGTAACTCAGTGTTTTAACATAAACACACTTATGTAGCTGGGTTTATAGTGTGCTCCCTTTAGAGGTTTTGCTTCTGCCAGAACAATTACCTCTCTGTAATATTAAATTGCAGAGGCTTGAATTCTTTAGCCCATCTGATCTGTGGCTCTGCTGTGAACACTTTGTCAGCTTTTCTCTATGCTTCAGTATTTTTGTGTCTGTGGATTAGGATATCCTTTCACTTCTAGCCCTAGTGAAGTCAGTCAAAACTTTGCCTTTCCAAAAAGGAAAATGTGGCCACAATTTTACTGGTGATGGTAAAATATTACTGCTTCAGCTCTCACTAGTGATGTTCATATTCCTAGAGTCTCAACAGAAGATGGGAAGAACTGACCATGTCATTTGGACTGTGATCAACCTTTTTTCCCCACTTTCCTAAATATCTGTGCTCTGTCCATGGTATTGCAACATTTGTGGCAAGTAATGGTAACGGTCCATGGACTAAAACAAGTAAATTTATTCCTCAAGGACTGTAGGATTGCCAACTAAAATCTTCCTGAACACTTTACAGACCAAACAACATCACCTGCTCATGAACTAAGTACACCTGTGTGGCTTTTATCCAGGGATTTCTCACTCCAGGAGTTGCCTGTGATCAGATCATGATTTAAGAACCTATGGTTTTTATGGATTGCTGCCTATCCAAAATTGCTGGGCAAATGTTTCTGAGCTAATTTCAAAGCCTGTTCTGTTAGCAAAAGTTTTGCTGTTATTGCTTATTCACTCAGCAGGTCTGAATTCCCTTCTCCCTAAACAGGAATTTAGTTAACCATTGCTTATGCCTTATTTCTTCTTTCTTCCTCCTTAACTTTTCTAAACTGCAGGAGAAGTTTTTTCTCCTAATAAAATTATTTCAATTTTAAAATGGCATCCAACTTGCCCATGGATCTTGTTCTCTGCAGCTTGTTTCAATACAGCCTGGCTTGTGAAAAGGGTTGCAGAACACACACAATTGCAAGTACTGAATCAAAATTTATCTCAGAACACATGCAAAGGATCCTGGATACCTTTCCTTCTGGATTCAAAGATCTGCAAAGCCTGTGGTACATTTGAGCCTGCTGAAGACCAAAAAGAAAAAATATTTCAAGACTTTATTTGTTCCCCACATGGAGGATGGGGATATCTGTGTATATAATTCTTGGAGAAAACCCAGCTCCATACAAAAGCTCAAGTGGTTTCTTTCTTTCATGTTCTTTTTCTAAGAATTAAATAGTATCTAAACTGAGCTATCCAACCCAGAGGATGGAGAAAAAACAGCATTCCCCAAGATGAACCTCTTTGACTTGATGACTGAATGCAGATGATACTGGAATGGCAGGAGGATACCAGTTCTGGGCTTGCTCATGGTCAGTTGCTTCAGCCTTATCAGAAGTTTATTCCAGTAGGATGAAAGACTTCCTAATTTTTCTGTCCTTTGCAGACATGTGACTGAGACAAGTTATAGATGGATTATGGAAGAGATGAGTTGTTTGGCTCTGTTTTGACACCTTGCTGTGCTTTTTATTAAAACATATTTCTAATAAAATGCAAAGAGGCATTTACATCAGCTGAGAGTTTGACCCAAAGACCTTGTAGCTTTTTGTGGAGACACTGTCCTCATATAAATAGCTGTTTGTTCATGCTCTTTCTCCTATTCATTATGGTCAGAGGCTGAGCTCATGTCTGTTTCTTAATGCACAAAGAGTCTATAAATTCAGGGATGCTTGAGTCATTCTTGAGTTTCATTAAGTCAAATGTTACATTATGATAAACCCGAACAGAATGAATGTTAGTTTTCTTAAGATTGTATCTCAGGGGGAAAAAAAAAAGATTCTTTAGCTATTTTGAGCTCTGCAATTAACTGCAAAAATAAATCCTCACTATAAAGAAATACAATATATCCTGTTACCAAAAAGCAGCAAATAGGATTTAGCTTGTGTTGGAGAAGACATGCTGTCGTTTTTGTTTTTCATTACCAGAATAATTGTAGCAGATTTATTTAACCAATCATTCATCAGCTAGTTTACAAAAGCTCCTGGGGCTGCTGCAGTTGTTGGACAGTTGACAGAATTATTTAGCTGATAAATACAAAAGATAATTTGATTCAAGTAGCATTTCTGTGGGACTGAGAAAAACACAGCAGTTGTTTTGTCTCTCTTTGGATTCAAAGGGTATGCAGAATTAGATCTTCGAATCTGAGTTAGTTTCACAGTTGGCCTCTGGAAATATCCTGCTATTTTAAAAATTATTTTAGTCATTAGTCCTGCTTGTAATTAAATAAATATAGCTACATTTTGCACTAATTATGCCCTCAGTCTAATAAAGCACTTAACAGGTGTATGACTTTAGAACATGAATAATCCTGCTGGCTCATGTGCTTACGGCTCGAGCTATGCATAACAGCTTGGTTCATCAAAACACAATAAATGCTTTAGCCTCACTAAAAGCAGTAAGTTTTAGGTGCTTGAAATTAAGCATATGTTTGAATGCTTTGCCTGGATGGTGGTGAAAAATTACCTGTTAAATTAGCTGCATGCTGGAAAGCTTTGCTGGATCCAGGGCTATTGGAGTGGGACTTGGAGGGCCACTTATTTATAGCTTGCTCTGTGGTACAAATGGCCTGATACAAATGCTGTGATTTGTTCTTGCTGCTCATTGTTGTGGCACTTATGATGCTCAGTAACGTTTTTGCTTGTGGATCGGGTGAGGCAAGAAGATTGATTAGAAATCTGAAAAACATGGGAAAGCATAAGCTAATGAGATGCTAAAGCCCTGGTCTCTAAAAGCAGGACTGTGTCCCCATGGATGACAACTACAATCATAGAATCAACCAGGTTGGAAAAGACCTCGAAGATCAAGTCCAACCCTACTGTGGTTACTAGACCATGGCACTAAGTGCCACTTCAGCCCTGCTCTGGAGTAGGGGATGTACAGAGAGATGCCTGAAAGACTTTGACCTCTGGTAGCTGAACCTAGGAAAGGTTTCACTGATAAGTGTCTGAACAGTTTCCATGCCAGTAGTTTTAGCATTATACAAATAGCACAAATATTTTGGATCTACTTTTTCCCTTTTCACAGAGGAAGTCTTCTTGGAAATAAATGAAATGTGACACGAGCTGTGTGTAGACTTATTTTCTTAGCCAAGCAAAAGTTTAATATTTATTTTATTTGTCTTGTTGGAATCTTACCTCCCAATTGCTGTTTTGCACAGATTAAAATGAAATTTATTCTGACATTATTTCCTGACAAGAGCTGAGAAACTCGAAGGCCACAATAGTATTGTAAAATACTACTATTTTTTGTCTGCTTCTCAAAAAGCCACACTTCCCAAGTGGGTTGGAATGTGCTGAATAGAAGAAAACAGTGCAAAATACCTTCTTTTCCAAAGCTGATTTTTTATAAGTTGCTGTGAAGAGGATATGACAGATATAATCTAGTCTAGCTAAGTGTGTAATAAAAAATTCTTCACTTAAAAATCTCAGACTCCTACCCGGACTAAAATTCTCAAGTCCCTGGTGTGGCATGCAAGTTTAACTATCTTTATTTAATGAGGAGAGAACAAGTGTCACTTTTACATATACAAATTAGCCATGGAAATCTATCAAGACTATGACAGAGGTGGAGCCAGAAGATCTGTTGTCATTCCCCCTCTGAATCTTCTTCCTGTTGCTGTATAAAGAAGACCTAAAAACCCATACCAAAATTTCCATGCCTCCTTCTCTGCTCAGAGTACAGATGTAGTTACTTAGTATATCTTCCTTTGGCCTCTACTTGTTTTCCTCTGCAGGATGCGCTGTTTTTCTGACCCCAAACCAAATTTATTCCTCAACATTTCATCATTTGGGAGCAAGAAGTTATTCCCCTCCCACCTCCTCCTTTTTCTTTCCTTCCTGATGAGAGGGACTTGATGGAAGAGCCTGTGATCTGCAAAGTAAGACACCAATATTTTCCAGGGTGGCTTACATCAGTACATCATTATTACGATCATTATTATGCTCCCCATCTCCCCCTCCCTCTTATTAATTTATTTATTTTATTGCCAGTGTTAAATGGTTTTGTCAAAAGCAACTCTTTACAGACCATTAATGCCAGAGCAGATGATTGTTTTTCACAGTCCTCATGAATAATTCAAGCTGCCAGCTCACAGCCTCATCCTCAGCACTCAGGGCTCTTCTGAGGAATCAGGGTTATTAAAGGTAACAATCGTGATGAGTCTCATCTTTGAATAGGACATACTCATTCCTCAGAAGCAACCTTGTCTTAAAGCAAATCATACAGTGCTGAGGCTTTTCCCACCTCCTGCTTTTTTTTTTCTCCCCCCTGCTGCTACTTTTGACGACGCTACTGCTTCTGAGATTGTTATAAGAAGTCAAGGGATGTGACAAATATTTTAGGAGGCATGGAAGGAAGAGTAAATGGTGAAAGGAGTGCTCAGCAAACAAGCTGTTTCTTTTTCCTTGTGTCTCTTTCTAAACCCAGTTCTCATGCTCCTTGCTTGCTGGCTCTCTGCAAGTACTTGAATGAACATGTTTATTGGCAGAAACATTCTGGGGTTTGGGGTATGATAAGACTAGAATATTAAAGCAATAAAAGCTATATGCATATTCATATACCAGGAACTTGATTATTAATTCTGATAATCGTTTCTCAGCTGTGTTTACAATGGTGGCGAAATCTTATAAGTAAATTGTGAGGTTAGTTCTGAAGTTGGCAATTGGTCTCACTCATGCCAATCATAGAAGATAACTGGGAAAATGCTTGGAAACCAGCCTATTCTCTGGGATTCACCAGAATTCAAAACAACCATGAAATATGTAGGCTCTCCTAAATGGTAATATCATAGGGGTTTTTTGTTTTCTTTGCCTTGAAAGGTGATTTTGTATTAGATAGTCTGAAGTTTTGTGAATATATTTATATAAAAATAGAGTAGCAGCCTCTAGATTTATGCACAGCTGAGCTGCAGGTGGCTTATAGTCCAGCCAACTGTTTGCAATTTTAGCAAGCAAGTGGAGTTTAGTCCCCCTCGAGTCTAAAGGATGTTGTTGCTCTGGGCTCTTTGGATCATAAACAGTGCATCTGTATTTTAATATGCTTGCCATAATTGCCTATTGCTTGATATGGTTCTATAGGTTACTGGAATGGACTGAATAGATAGAAAATTTTTTTTATACTTCTATGATGTTTGTGCATTATTTTTATTTTTTAAATTGGATGTAGATTGTGTAAGAAAATCTCATTGTTTCTGCCTTTGCTGGAAAAGCTTTTCAAACGCTGGGAAATATCAAAGGCAGTATTGTATTAGGAGCCAACTAAAGGAAATAATCTTCAATAGGTGACCATAAATTTTCCAGTTAAATCCATATTTTTCTCAACTTCCCAGCCAACCTGGAATGAATACACTGCCCCTGGGGACTGGTACAGTGCCTGCCACTGATCACATGTCCTGCATCAACCCTGTTCTGGGGATGTGGAAGGACTGGTGTTCTTTCACACCCTTTTGAGAAAGCTAAATGTCTCCTTTCCTTCAATCCATTCAGTTTATTGAAGAGGAGGTTAAGAGGTGATTTGATCCACTAATAGATAGTAGACAGCTCCATTAATCTAGAGGTGGTAAGTAAAGCATGTAAGGAGATCCAGCGGTTGGAAGGTAAAGCTGGCTGAAGTGAAACACTGCTATTTTTAACACCGAAGGTAACTAGCCACTCACCCCAATCTGCTGTGGATTTTTCCTCCTCCATGTAAAATACACTGTCTTGAACAGCAGCTGTGACTTTGATAGAGAAATGACTGGATTGTCTCTGCAGGAGAACAGCAAGAGAACAGGGTCTGGAGAGGGACTTTTCACAAGGGCATGTAGGGTTAGGGCAAGGTGGAATGGCCTTAATCTGAAGGAAGGCAGGTTTAGATTTAGATATTAGGAAGAAGTTTGTTACTGTGAGGGTGGTGAGGCACTTGCACAGATTGCCCAGAGCAGCTGTGGACTCCCCATTCCTAGAAATGTTCAGGGCCAGGCTGGATGGGGCTCTGAGCAATGTGGTCTAGTGGAAAATTCTCTGCCCATGGCAGTGGGGTTGGCATGAAATGAGTTTTAAGGTCCCTTCCAAGGCATTCTGTGATTGGCCTAAAAATCCATGAAGGATGAAAGAAATCCCACACCTACACATCTCTCACGTTTTCAGTACTTAAACAGGAGGGACAGGCTATGATACAATGATACTCTATGTCTGAACGACAAACAGAATATACATCTATAACTTAAAACAAATTAAGGAAAAAAGCTTGGTCCTAAATTGCCTGTCTTTATTGGTCCTAATGCTTCCTACCTCTGTAAGAAAGTAGAGAGGATTTTTGTTATGGTCTTGCTTTTTAATTTTCAGGTATTGATGTTATTTCATCTGTCTTGGCAACATTGGGAAACCATGTTAATGAGAGCAGAAGTCTTTGTGTAGAATGCATTAGTCAATATTTTTTTACTTTGTTCACCAGGACCAACACTGCCTGTGGTTTGTTTCCCTGATGGTTCTGCTGCAGCAAAAAGTGTGGGCTGACAATTGCTTAAAAATGTTCTTTTTTAGCCTATTTTTCCTCCTTCCAAGATAAACTGATGCCTAAGCAGGGGGAAGGCACAAAGACAACAATTCTACCCCTGTTCCAAAATAATTCAACTTTTGCTTGTTTTGCTGAGCATATCAATGAGTAGATGCCAATCAAACTTGTATACCTAATTATTGAAGCTTTAGAAACTAGGTTTATAGAACTAATTTTAAGTAGCCAGAACTTGGAAAACAGGTTTTGTTGATATGGATCTGCTCAATAAGCAGGTTGGGAATCCATATGGGAAATACTTCATTTCTTTTTCTAATCCCCTGAGGCTCCTGTTTCCTGAAAAAAACACCTTCAGATTCTTCATTTGATACATATGACACAGCTGACTGCTCTTTCCCCTTCAAAGTGTGTAGGACAGGGCACTTATTACAGTGGCAAATCTGCACTGCATCATGTTTTCAATGAAATTGGTTGGTAGGAGGTGACTGAGGCATCACCCTCCCCAGGCAACCTCAGATAATCCACTTTGGTTTTGATGTCTGTTTTCATTGACTCCACAAAACAAGTTGTTGTCCTCCTCAAAATAGAGTCTCTGCATATTCTGATTCATTTCAAGGTCACTTGGAGGACATTTACAGCAGCATTTGATGGAGATTAAGCTCTAAAGGCAGGGACTGAAGAACAGTTGATAAGGGTTTAGAAACATTAAACTTGTTCACTTGCTTAAAAGAATAAAATCACAAGGTTAAACTTGATCATATTCTGTTAGCTTAGAACAACACTTCTCCACAAATGTCAAGTGATGTGAATATTAATAAACCTTTACTTTCAGAGTGATTTTGTCCTCACAGTGCCTTTTTGTGATGGCAAACGAAAGTACATGTAGACTCTAATAGCTGGGAGTGATGGGGAGATTACAAAGCAGAAGTTTTCTTAAAATGAGACACTACAAAATTTGGATTTTAGATCTTGAAGACTAAGTGTCTCAGAGGGCTTTCATGCCCTGAACTCTGGCCATATAGCAGAGTGAGAATTAATCCTTCTCCAACACTTAGCACTTTTAATTAGAACTTCAGAAGTGCAGGTACTAATGAAGAATAAAATGGCACATACAAGAAGACCAGGATTTTAGGGTTTGGCCTGTCGTGTGAAATTTTTGTTCTTTGAATATTTAATCTTCAATAATGAACTGTGATTCTTTGGAATTTGTTAGCTAATTTAATACTTGCATTCCCATTGTGAGTTGCACAGAATTTATATCTGCCACCTAAGACACGTCTTCATCTGTACTTATACCATGTTGTGCTCTTCAGCATGTACTGATTTGTCTTAGCCTGTTACAGACAAAAAAGATGAATAGAAGCAGTTCAAATGTAGACTGAGATTTAAACTATAAGTGTCCTCAAAAGCTAGGATTTTCAGGTCTGTTTTCTCCTTCTGAAAAACTCGTCAGTGCTGTTGATGAGGCTCATGTGAAGCTGGTGTGAAAAATCTGTGAAAAGTCTCAGTTTGTCTCAGCAAAGTCCTGAACCTTGGTGTAAACCTGGGGAGATTTATGGTTTCAAGATGAAATCAGGTAATGCTGAAATTCTCATGGGGTTTCAATACCAGGTGAAATATGTTGTTTATTCTTAGGGTTTTCCTTTGAACTTGATGTTTGAACTCCTAAAAAGAGATTATTTTGGGGGGTGCAAATTACTGCCAGATGGCAAAGGATAAGTGTCTGACGACTCTTCTATCCTGTAAACATTTAGTCTAGGTGAGTTTCTGGAACTGGAGTGTGGAAAAGACTGCAGGGAGGGCTGGAACCTTGCAGCATTCCTATCATTGTTTTCTGAGATGGCTGAATTGGCTCAGGCTACCAAAGGGTTGATGAAAACTAAGAACATCCAGAAAATAAATAGTGTTTGATTTATTTCATAGCAAAGTACCAATCCTCAATGCTTTACTCTGTAGAACACTGTGTGGCAATGACTTATACACTGAAAATAAAGATTTGTGTAGAAATGAGCTCCTTTTATAGATGTTAAATTGGCTTCTTGATAAATTAGCTGTGGGGTTTGTTTTTAACTAGGAAAAAGTCACTCTTTCTTTCCAATCAAATAGCTTTCAGAGCTGCAGTTATGCTCTTATGTAGTTCTACAGCAGTCAGTAAAACCTGCTTATGTACAGTGGTGGCCCAAAAGGTGATGAAGAAGTAAATAAAAGGAGCACGTACATGTTTTCAGTGGCACCACCTTGATTTTTCTGGCTTTGTGACATTAGGTCCTGCCACACTTGTACTGGCTGGTTCCTAGAAAACTTCAGAATTAGTGAAAATAAAAGAACAGATTGGGCTCAAAATATTCTCTTATCAAGCATGGGATGGAATTTAGTCCACCTGTTTGAGTAGCATGAGGATGGGGCTGTGCTCAATTTCATTAGCATTAACTGTGACTCCACTGTCTTTAAAGGCTCCCACTGAAACTTGTTTTGTGACACAGATTACACCTTCAGATTTTTGTTTTCTTTAAAGTTATGAGAAATTGTAATGAGGAAGAAAAGGAAAAAAAAAAATCAATGTCTTTTCCTTTTTCTGTGCCACAACCTTCCTCTCAGCATCTGTAAAGTCATTTTCCAGTGAATTATTGGCCCTCTTTGTGTCTACATAATTACAGCAATCCTGTGAAGGTCCTAGCAAAAATTATTTTAGTGCAATCAATGTTGAAACTTTATTGTTCAGTCCCTTTTATGTGAAGCCAGGCAGCACCTATCCAAGCTCCAAAGCTTACTCCAGCTGGACTTACTCACTAGGTTGTCTGACTTTCTGGGATAGAAGATGCTTTAGTTAAGTACATGAGTCCAGAAGTAAAAATCATTGGGAACTTTGTTGGATTTTTTTTTTTTTTTTTTTTAGGATGTTGTAAACTCCATGCATCTGACCTGACTGGGAAGGGAAAGTATCTCATGGAAACCTGGACT